>NW_004955423.1:17558866-17666736 GCF_000276665.1 Chinchilla lanigera
TCTTTCTTTCTTTCTTCTTTCTTTCTTTCTTTCTTTCTTTCTTTCTTTCTTTCTTTCTTTCTTTCTTTCTTTCTCTCTCTCTCTCTTTCTTTCTTTCTTTCTTTCTTTCTTTCTTTTTTCTTCTTTCTTTCTTTCTTTCTTTCTTTCTTTCTTTCTTTCTTTCTTTCTTTCTTTCTTTCTTTCTTTCTTCATACCAGGGATTGAATTCAGGACCTTGTGCCTGCCAGGCAGGCACTTACGCTGCTGAGCTATATCCCCGGCCCAACAAGTTAATTTTTTTTTGGTACTGGGAATCAAACTCAGCACCTTGCAGTTGTCAGGCAGGCGCTTATGCCACGGAGCTGTATCCCCAGCCCTGCTTTTATTTATTGAGGAAGAGAAACAGAGATTCTCCAAGTCATGGCAGTGAGTGAAAGAGGGTGCAGCCACAAGCCCAGGGCACTCTCCTAGCACCTTGGCTGCGTTCCCTATAATTCCAAGCTCAGGTGACAGGTCAGGGGAATACAGGGAAGGCAGCTATTTTCAAAAATCACCAACCATCTGACATCTGCAGTCTCGTCTGTCTGAGATTTATTGACTACAGACTTCTTGCATCCTCTCAGTGATTATAAAGTTAGCCTCTGTCCTGGCCAATCAGAAAGATTTATATTTTCCTTAGAAAGAATGTATTAAGGAATATTATTATACTAAATATGATATGTGTTTATCTCTGTGCCCTGTGTCTACATGTGTCTGTCACAAAGTAAGACCCTATGAATAAGTGACTCAGCGAATAAGGGTATGATTAGCAGTTCAATATAAATAAATGAATGGGAGTTTGACCTGCATTTCAAGATAATGCTTTCACATTAACTTTCGTTTTAAGAATGAAGGTAAATAGGTAGAAGGTACTTTGTAACTAGTTAGGCCCCAGAGAATATTTTAAATCAAGCTGAAGTTTCCGTATACTAAATCGTACCATGAAGGATTAAGAAATACTAAAATTCTAGAAATTGTCATGATGAATTTAAAAGAAGAAGATTTGTTTTCTAATCATTGTGACTAATTTGAGAGAGACAAAGATGATTTTTTTTCGAGTATAGAAAAGATTTTAAAAAGCTATGTAAACAATACTTATGTATTGCCACATAGTGAATACCTTCAAACATGGCAATTTAAAATAGCAAGTGTTTCTGATCTCAGTTTGTGGGATAGGAAATTGGAACCAGCTCAGCTGGGTGATTCTTCATGACATTGTTACCAAGATGCCAGCCCAAGCCTTGGGACTGAAGCCTTGACTGTGGAGAGGATGTGTTTGAGGCTGCTTCACCCACAGGGCATGGGCAGGAAGCTGACAGTCATGTCAGCTTTCCTGGGGGATTCCCTGAGTGTCCTCATGACCTGTCTGATGGCTTCCTGTAAACCTAGAGATCTTCAAGGGAAAAAGAGCAAATGGGGAGCTGCAGTGTGTTCTGCTAGCTACTCTTAAAAGCCATGCAGTGTCATTTGTGTCACATCTCACTTATTAGGAGCAGGTTGCTAACTCCAGCTCACATTCAAAGAGTGAGGAGTTCAGGATGATGTTCTGAGGGACGACTGTCAAAAAATTTATGGGCATATTTGAAAGCTACTACCAATGGGAATCAGCTGAGTGAAAGTAAATGGATTAATGATAAGAAAGAATTCCATGATAGCATCCCCCCACAGCATCTGGGAGGCAAAAGGCAATGTAGAATCTGTGTTTTGGCGTTTTGAAGAGTGTGAATAAACACTGACTAGTAGCTCTCACCTGAAGCAGTAACAGCACCTAGAGAGTGAGCAAACTGAGTTGACTTTTCAGTTTTCATATTGGGGTGGAATGCTATTAACACTTAAATTTAGGGGTAGAAGTCAGGCAAGATAGACATCTTGCAGTATTTCAAGCAATTCTTCATAACCAAAATAACTCTGCATTGTGCTTGACTTTCTTATGTCCCAAAATTGTATGTGAAAACTTGTTTTGAAATATTTGAAACTTGAACTTCCATTTTAAAATTGTGAAGTTGCTGTTGTATGATTTTAATAAATACTCCAGGAATATGAAAGATTTTATGTTTCTCATTTTTTATTAGTACATGTTTGCAGTACATACTGATTACATTTGTTGTGGGAGTTACTGCATGTACAGAACACTTCTTAATTTTTTTGAGCCCTACCCCTCCTTCCCTCCCTGCTCCTTTGAACTCTTGGTTCCCTTCCCACTCACAAAAGCTCTATTTTTATCATTTTCCCCCTTCAATTCTCTCTTTTCCATCCCTTTTCCCTCCCCTCTTCCTCTCCCTCCGTGCTTTTTGTTAGAATTTACTAAGCTTCGTTCATTTAGGAAAATCTTACTACTGACTACCCCATTTGTACTTTTTGAATTTCTGATCTAGTACATTTGCCTACAATTAACTGTATCTATGACTTTTACAGACTCTGCCTACAGGTTGAAATACCTGACTTCTTTACTTTGTCTTCTAATTTAGTTGTATTTGAGCTTTTGCCTACTGATGTGCATACTGTCTAATTATACATTACTTATTTCTCATTTATATTACAATAGAGCATTATATTGACTTTTAATAAAATTACATGGGTCAGTGACGTTATCAGTGACTATTACTTCAAGCTTGAAAAAGGGGCATTGTAAAATATTTGTTATAAAAATGATATGTTGGTTCTGATGGGTTTGAGAATGGCTAGCATACAAACCATTGATGTTATGGCACTGTTAACCATCTTATATTAGAAGCCCTTATCATTTGCAAGGAAATGTCCTAGAAAAGATCTATCCAGGAGAAATATAACATGAAT
This sequence comes from Chinchilla lanigera, assembly GCF_000276665.1. Classification (NCBI taxonomy): domain Eukaryota; kingdom Metazoa; phylum Chordata; class Mammalia; order Rodentia; family Chinchillidae; genus Chinchilla; species Chinchilla lanigera. The sequence continues at coordinate 17,561,681 of NW_004955423.1, forward strand.
AACATGGATAATGTTAAATTTTCTAGTGGCTGTATTTAAGAGTATAAAGAGAAATAGTAAAATTGATTTTACTAACCATTTAATAATATCTTATTTAACTAAATATTATTTCAAATGAAGTCAATGTAAAAAATATTGAGATATTCTTTTATTGTTGTTCATTCTGCCTTTAAGATATGACACGCATTTTGCACTTACAGCATGTCTTGATTCTGATAAACTGTTTGAAGGACTTAATAAACTGTTTAAAAGACATGGCGATAGCTACGATAATGGAGAGCACTGTTCTAGAAGTTCCACGAAGACAGAAATTCTTAAAAAGGGAGTAAAATAGGAGTCACCCCTCTATGAACAAAGGCAAAACGCTGCTTCACATCTTTTTTTGCTCTTCTTCTTTTGCTGCTCTCAGCTCTGATCTTCATGTTCTAGCTCAAACACACGCACCATCTGCAGCACAGATTCCATGCCGGAGGCTGCTCCATAAACGAGACCACCTGCCTCAGCTCAAAACTGGAAAGCCAAGGGGAGCATTTCCCTGGACTCTTCCATCTTCATCTCCTGCCTTGTCCATGGATCTCCAGATCCCTACGGAGACATCTCCTTCTCCCCAAGCACAAACCTCTTCCCTCCAAATGACAAAGGCTCCCAAATTGCGAGGATCACTGCCTTTTCTACTGAGACGTCCAGCATTTGCTGGTCCTTGTTTAGCCAATGTCCTCGTTGTTTGTTCCCCACTAGGAACAAGCTCTTTTCTTAAGCCACCACTTGGCAGGCAGCATTACTGCCCCTGTAGTCTTCTAGTTCAAACACAGGCCTTTGGGAGCAACACACCTAAACTTAAGCCCTGTTTGTGTCACTCAAAAGCTGTGGAATCTTAAAAAATAAAGTCCTGAGCCACCGTTCTGTAGGAAATTTAAGTAACATAATAGCTCTTGGGATTGCTGTGAGACTAATAAGGTGAGCAAAGTGAAGCAATGGGTGCAATAAACATAGCACAGCCCATGACATGTTGTCAGTGGTTAATACAACGAAGTTCTTAATTCATTATTTCTTCAACCTGTAATTCTTTCCCTGATCTCAGCTACATGTTCAAATGCTAACAACTTTGCAGGCTTGCTTTCTTAAGTCCCACCTTTCTCTAAGACTCCTACAAACTTTATTCTTCTCCTGTCATGTATTTCTGGAGAATTCTGACATAAACTGGTGTTGATTTCTAGTACAGAGCACATAATGACTATTTAGTAAATTCATTGATAGATGGCGAAACAGGGAAAACTATGGCAGATGCTGCTGAGAGCAGACTCCAGCTCCCCTCAACCTATCTGAGTTTGCTCGCATTTGTGATGAGCGGTTTTACTGTGACCCTAATGGGCCACTCTGTGTAGTCCCACAGATGTTCCTAGAAGTGTAGGACCACAACTGCCCACTGCACTTTCGCATTCATTAACCTGCCCAGGACTGCCCTTAATCTGTTCTCTGAATCATTTCCCTTATACCCACTGAAGCTTTCTGGAATTATCACCCAAATAAACTACCTGGATCAAAGACCTGGTTTCTGAGTTTGCTTGGAGAACCCTGAAAAAGGCAAGAACTAACATTACTGAGTCCATACTGGATACCAAGCACCATATTATGTACCCTATCTTCTTTATCTTCTTTCTTATTTTCAATGTTCTGACAGGTTTGGTATTATTATACTCATATTTTTAGAAATAATGTAGAAAACTAGGAACACAAAATAACTGATTTGTTCAGGGTTATAGATAATAAATAACAGTAATGATAACCTATAATAACAATGCTTCTGTAGGTGCCTATTTCTGAATTAACAATTATATAAGAAAAAACAATTTAGAATGAAGATAAAAGAAACTTATTTCAGAAAATAGAGTCAGATAAAATTAGTTCCCTTTCTTAGGTGTAGCCAAAATGTGACAAAGTAAGGCATGGAAAGAAACAGATGAAATGGTGTCTCGAGACATTATACATTAAACATTAGGTGTCACTTAAATGCTTTATTTATAGTCCATTTTCTTTATTCTGGAAAGTAAAGACAGGAAGATATGGCAGCAGAGAGCTGCCTGAATGGTTCAGATTTCTTAAGAATGTATTAAGAAATAAAACTGATTTGGCCTCTGTGACATTGGATAAAGAATTAGACAAAGGAAGCTTTTCTGGGAACTTAGATACCGAACATGAACAGAAAGGGTTGGATTGATGAGAAAAAATATTGTGAAAAATTCCTCTTTCATATTAAAATTCTCCTTCAGAATTTTATCTTTCCAAGTCACACCGGCCACATACATAAGGGTGATAGAATTATAATGCAAACTGTCAAATCCAATGAATGTGGGTAAGAAGATAGCTGGGCACACGCTGAAAGAAGCAGAGGACAAAGAGATACATTTCCATATGCATAGGAAAATGTAATAACAATGCTTCTGTAGGTGCCTATTTCTGAATTAACAATTCAGATTAACAATTATGTTCTGAATTAACAATTCTAATTAACAATTAGAAGACCAGTGCATTTCTTAGATTTTTAGGAACTGTATTATTCAAGTTGGCAACATTAGAGAAACTCACCTAGAGTTAAGGGAATATGACCCAATCTCGTCCTTAGATACCACTATCTGCTTTTTTGTAATGTAGTTGTCAAATCAAGTTTACAATTCTTGGAAAAAAAGGAGTGATACATTTGTCAAAGGTAAAGCCCCGCATCTTCATAGCAAATCTAATCAAGTCTTCAGTTTTCATGAAATACAAGAATACTTTCTATTTGTATTAAGCCTTGAGATTATTAGACAAAACATATGGTACATCTATTAAACAAAAAATATGGTAAATTTATAAGCTCTCCATTTGCTTCTGTTTGCCTTCATGTCACACAAAATTATACAGAACTAGTCAATTTGAATTGGGGTTTGCAGTTTCTGTTTTTTAAAAAAAAATTAAATGTTTTTCACTTATATACAACCCAAAAGCATTGCATCATGTTGTTAGCTGTAAATTTATTGGCTCTGTTATGAAGTCATTTACTTTTGAACCCTACAAAAAGTGTATTTTAGCCAAGCAAGCTTTTGTAGTGTGCCCTCTAACTCACAATTTAATAAATGTCATTTTCTAAGTGCATTACCTCATGTTTTGGCGAGAGCCCAGACAAATCCTGAGAGAATAAGAGAAATGTGCTTTCTGACTGATTCATCCATATTTTATTTTACTTTTCATTAAGAAATTACTTTTTGAAAAAATCAATAATCTCCCGTGGCTAAGGGGAGAGGTGGGTGCATTGCAGTGGTGCATTGTAATATCTCAGATCAGACTGCCTTCAGCCAGAGGTTGCTGATAGAGCTTTTGTCCTTTCTTGTTCCTCTAGCCTGGGCGCATGGTGATGCCAGGAGAGTGACCTATCCTACGGACAGCCAGGGCCATTTCTGCGGCCAGAAGGGCACCCCCAATGAGTGAGTATGGCCAATTTGCTTTGTGCACAAAATCTCAACTGTGTAAACTGAAACCTAGAAATCACTTTACCACGAATTGTACTGGACTGAAGACTGAATTTTACAAAGGAGGGTTTCCTTCCCGCTCTTCCTGCAGACAGCTGGAAGCAGTTGGGAGGTTTGAAACTAGATGAATGAAGACGCGATGTCATTGCCGTGGGGCATTTTATTAGAAAGCACCGGCACTCTGCTTAGTAAAAATGTAATACTCGTAAATGAATTGAACCTGCGAGTTTTTTCAATGGCCATTTAAAAAAATACTTTATAAAATGCATTATTGACAGACCAGATTGTGAACTGAACATAAAAGCTGGTGCAGTAGTTTGATTCTTTTTGTCACAGTGCCTACTGATAAATCATTCTACCTTTCTAAATGAGGGCTACACCCAGAGGTCTTCAGTACTCAATAGGATTTTCAGGGCAACTTAACTCCTATGGTCAACACCTCCAGATAGCTGAGAAAACATGTCCTTTCTATGGCTGGTCACAACAGAAGTCTCATTTCTGAAGCAAGTTTTTTATTTCTTCACCTAAAAATCAAGTGGCCAAGAAAACATAAATTGCACATTTTTAGAAAATGTTTCCTTTGTTCTGGTCCATTTCTTTCCTTTCTTTTCAACCTGAGATTGTTACTAGATCTCCTAGCTCTTTATAACCAATTAAGTTTCTATAAAAGCTCACTTGAGATGCTTTAAAAAAAAAAAAAAAAAGGCAACACTAGCCCCCACACCACCAACACTACCGCCAAAAATGAAGAAGGTTTAGAACACTTCACTTCAATTTTGTTCTGATGTTGTCCCCCCATAACTGAGTTTATTATTATAAGGATTAAATTATAAGAGATTAAACAAATTATAAGAATTAAATTATAAGAGATTGAAACAAGGATTCAGGAAATGGTTACCAAATATTGGACAATCATTTAGGAAATCAAGGAACCCAGATATTTGGAGGGGGAAGAGAGAAATCCTTAATCATTTTTGGGTGAGTTTATAGAGGACAAATTCATCCCTCTAGAAGGTCTTCTCCCTATCACAGACAAGTGGACTAAATTCTGCTTTAGGATAGTAATTCTTATTTTAACCTCAGTAACTTGGAAAGTCTTAGATATTGCTGCAAAAACTTTCATGCTATAAAGGACAAAGAAAACACCAGGTGGTGTTAAAAAAAAAGAAAATCATACAAATCTCTAAATCATTAGCTCTTTAAAACAGGCCATTTTAAAAAGCCTTTTATGACAATAAGTTTTCTATACCTAAACCAATGACCCACTTACTTTGAACAAAGATGTGACACCACAAATTTCAGTGTGTAAAGATCATTCAAAGAGAATCCTTATTTAACACAGAGACATGTTTATTGAATTATAATTTATAATAAAGTATATTGGAATCTAAACAGATATTCAACAATATGTGATGATAGTAAATTATGGACCATCCACTTAATGCAATAAAATAGGGTCACTGAAAATTATGTTTATAATTTCAACAGTTGATTCTACTGGGTTTTTTAAAATAGTTTCTAGGTTTGTTTCATGATTTTACCACACAAGTACACCACCTTAAGTCACTGTAAACAAAGTTAAAAGATAAGTTGTAAACCAAGAAAAAATTATTTAAAAAAACATTTCTGACAAATGGATCAAGTTTTATGATACAAACTGCTCTTACAAGATCAAAAAGGAAAAGATGATCATTTAATATAAAAGGAGGCAAAAGTCATAAACAGGAAATAACAATATAATGGCCAATAACAATAGAGAATGCTTATCACTAATTAACTGTTGAATGACAGTTAAAAAATAAAATACAAATTAATAAATATTATTTTACCGAATATATTGTCAAATAAATTAAAAGGATTAAAATTTCCCCTGTTGGCTACACTTAGGAGAAATAGACACATCATTTCCTACTGGTGATAGTGTAATATAATATTTATCAAATATTTATCAAACATGTATGTTGTCCGATTCAGCAGTGTTCCTCCTAGAGGTGTATCTGGTAGAAATTGAATATATTCCCTAGTATTATAAGTACTGTGTTTGTCAGCTTTCCGTTATTGTGACACAACAGCCAAGACAAGCAATTTAAAGACATGAAGGTTTACTTTAGCTCATAGTTTCAGAGGTTTCAGTCCATGGTTACTTGGCCCTGTTACTTTGGGCTTGTGACAGCACAGTGCTTCATAGCAGGGATATGTGGCAGAGATGGGATGTTCAGTTCAGAACAGTCAGGAAGCAAAGAGAGAGGAAAAGGAGCCAGGGTCACATAACTCCTTCAAGGTCATGGCCCAGTGACCTCACTTCCTCCAACAAGACCCCACGTCCTACAGGTCCTACCACCTCCCAGGAACATCACATATGTAGTCTTTGGGGGCACACTCAGATCCAAACTGTAGCAGGTGTCACTCAATAGTAAGAATAAAATGAAATAGCTCACATGCCTATCATTAGGTTGATTAAATGAATTATGATGGAATCATATAATAAAATACCATTTAATCCCTAAAAATTATTGTGTATTGATATATTTTTGCATGGAAATACACTTACCATATATTGTTGATTCAAGAACTCTTTTAAAAATTACAAGTTTAGTTCCATTTGTGAGTATGTTTATATACTTGTACACTATATATTCACATATATAAAGCACCTGTATACACAAGGAAAACAGCCTGAAAGGATAGACATATGCTTGTAGCAACTACCTCTACATGAAAGGAGTATCATTTACATTTACTTACATATTTATTGAGCTCAATTTAACCCCAGACAGTATCCTAAAGAGTAAGGGTAGAGTACAAACAGTTGAATGAGTCATCTGCTATTGTGCAGTTTATATTTCAGTTCAGGGAAGGGTGGTGATAGAGATATAGATATGCAAGATAACTTTACACAAGGACAAATGCTAGGAGGGAAATATAAGAAAGAAACCCTGATAGAGGGTGATTGGTGTGCTGTAGGAGAGCGTTCTCTCAGGTTATGGGACTCCAGCTGGACTTTCATGGGGAAGAGTTATTTTTGACATGAGATATGAAGAGAAGAGGGATGCTCGGGATGATCTTTTAAGGCAGAAGCAAGAAGTGCAGAAGTCCTGAGGCAGGAGATACTCTGGTAATGGAGAGAAGACTAAGAAGCTGGAGTATAACAAAGAGGAAAGTACAATGAGCTGCTGTTTGAAAAACGGGTAGGAATCAGATTTTGTGGCTCCTGTGAGTTCTGATAAGGTACCAAAGAAAAACAGACCATTCTTTTCACTTTTTCAAATTTTCCTGAACTATTTCAATTGTTATAGTCAGTAAATATATAGAAAAATAATTGTCTTTCTTAACTATGAAAAAAAACAGAGTTGTCATAAAATTACAAAATAAAATTATGAATAATATTTATTTTATTATTTATATGCTATATGTATTGTAATTTTCTACCGAAAATGCTTGACTGCAAAGTTTCAAAAATAAAAGAGTTAAAAGTATAGTAGCTGAGGCACTCAGTCACCTTAGCTATTAAAGCCCTCTTTTTATAGACTTTTTTTGGTACTGGGAATTGAACTCAGGACCTTGCACTTGCCAGACCCCAGACCTCTTCTTTTTACAAATGATAAACATTTTATTACAAGAATACACACCCTGGAGTCAAATTCTGACTTTACTTCCTTCAGCTTTGACCATTGGGCATGGGACACATCCACCTAGCTTTGTTTTCCTGATAATGATGCAAAAATTAAATGAAAGAGTAATAATTTAGGAGAAATTTTCATCTTTCTATTTACAAAACCAATTTTTGAGACCCTCCAATGGACTGGTCCCTATATGAAATTCATAGATACACAAATAAATAAGAAATGTCTATACCATTCTTCAGGGATCTCTTAATCTCAAGAACAGAATCAAAAAAGCCATGGGCTTCAATCTATTGTGTTCATGCAGTGCTGCACTTTCAGACTAAGGTAGTATATTAGTCACTTTCCCATCCCTGGGACAAAATACATGAGACCTGCAATTTAAAGGAGGAGATGAGTTCAGTTCCTGGTACCGGAGAAAAACCAAAAAAAAAAAAAAAAAAAAACCAAAAAAAAAAAAACAAAAGGAGGAGAGTTTTAATTTGGCTTATGGTTTCCAAGGAGTCAGTCCATGGTTAGCTGACTCTTAAGGAGAAACAGTGTGGCAGAAGGGCTTGTTGGAGGATAATTGTGCAACTCATGACAGCCAGGTAGCAGAGAGACAGGGAAGGGAGAAGTTGGAAACAAGTACATACCCTATTATGTCATCCCACCCACTAATTCCAACTAAGTTCCCTCCTCCTAACAGCACATTCAGCTGGGAACTAATCAATGGATCAACCCACTGATGAGTGTAGTGCCTCAGTGATCCAACTTCCTTACAAAAGTCACACCTCTGAATATATTGGAGGAATACTTTAGATCTAAATCATAAGTATCGTGCTCACAATTCCATGTGAAGCACCACCCCCATTCTTTTCTATAGGCTCTTTCAAGATCCCAATTTACTGACTTGAGTTTTTATCACTTCCTGAACTTATCCCAATCATGAATTTGTTGACTGAGCCCCAAATTCCTTGAGATCAGGAACATTCTCTTTTTCACTGTTATACCCTTGGCACTTACAGCTTTGTTTGGTACTGTAGTAAATACATTATTACATGAATGAAAGTAAAGGGCTACTGCAGATAAGTGATGTTCTCCTAAAGGTAGGGGTCAATGTAAAGGTCTTATCAGGCCCTTGTAAAAAAAACACTGCTAAGTGTGGATCAGTAGTATTACTCTCATGTGGAAAGTTGGGAAAATGGAATTCAGAAGAGTGAGTCCTCTCCAAGGTCCATTTGACTACTAAATAGCAATGGTAGCACTTTCCAACCTCAAATCCTATACTCTGTAGGCTGCACCCCTTGAGTTGCAGTGAGATTGGTTTTATGTTTAACTGACGCCTAAAAGTCTTGAACAGAACTGGTTAAAAAAATTCATTAAATAATTTAAGTAACTGTGTGTGCCTCTATGCCAAAAGGAAATTCATGTACATCCAGATGCGTAAACAGTTTAGGCTTATTCCCAACCCAGCGGGACAAGCTTGTTCAAATGTAACCATTAGACTATTTGTACTTGGTATTGTCATGATGAGGTTATGCCCGTCCTTTACCTCTCACCTCTGGAAGAGATTCCTTATAACTGAACTTGAGTTCTGTGTTTAGAAAGGGTACAATAATATTTGGAATGTAGAATTTGACCTTTTGTGCATTATTTATGGTGAGCCAAAAGGACTCTAGGTGAAGCACTGGGAGTTTCCTAAAATATAGAGAAGACAGAAGAAGCTAAGACTTCAAAGGAAAGCAGCGTTTGCTGTTGCGTGTAACTTTCTCTGCCTTTCCATTTCAGGGAAGTCGTTCATGACGCTTGGGTTATAGACCTTTGCTTTGAGATTTCCACTAAAAAGCAAGGACCTGGTTGGTTTTGATGCCACCTTCTGGCTACTACAAAAACTTCAGCTTTCAAAGGCTGGGCTAAACTTTGAAATTGAGGCAGCACCATTACCAAAGGAGAGAGACTGAAAGACCCACCCACCCCAGAGCTGATTTCTGTGCTTGAATTTTTCTGAATCAACCATAACTTTAATTATTTTAATTTCACCCACAAAATGGCCCGAGTGTCCTACAAACCTGTTTAAACACACTACAGACCTAGGTCCCCTACTTGGTTTAATTTTTAAGATTTGGGTCAATATAATATACACCTATGAAGGCAAATCAAACAGTAGTGAAGAGCTTTATAATCAAATCAGTGCCCCCCCATCCTACATCTCTTCACTCACAATTTTATTCCACAGAGATAATGTTTTCTCCCTCTGGTTTTAGTTCATCTGGCTGGTATTTTTGTACAATTTTAAATGATACTCTTACTTTTATTTTATGCTTTATTAACTTTAGATAGCATCTACTAAGGGCTGGGGATATAGCTCAGTGGCATAAGTGCCTGCCTGGCAAGCACAAGGTCGTGAATTTGATCCCCGGAACTGCAAAAAAAAAAAAAAAAAAAAAGATAGCATCCACTGACAGCCAGCTTTGGAAAGCAAAGATTTACTTATTTACGTGATCTCTTTTCCTGATCCTCATATTTGGCAGTTGAATTACTACACATAAATTTCCGTGTGATCTCTTTAAATAATATACTAATACTTCTATTTCTTGCTCCTTCTAACCTCTGTCAGTAACTTGACTCTTCTTTATGGAGGGGGATATTATCCCTCCTACCTTTTTCTCCATTTTTCTTTTCACTTCCATCTTTTACTTTCAGTGTTTATTCTCTTACAGGATCAAACGTGTACATCAGTACATCTAATGTCTACCTGATTCACGTGCCTCGTGGTGACCTTTTTCCTCTTTTAAAGTGTTTAAAGTCATTTCTCCATTTTTGGTGTTGTGAAATCTCATGATTTAATGCAGATCTTCTTTTAAAAGTTATTTTGGGTCAGTCTTCAGTGACTCTTTCAATAATTCAAAGAATCTTTTAATTACAATTCTCATCATCTCTGGAGAAAATTTCTTCTGTTATTTTTACAACGGCTTACATTTTATTAGGTCTGATTTTTGGAATTATTTGTCCTACTTGTAACATTCACCCCAATGCCTCTCTTCCTGCAAATATTTTCCAGGTCTTTTTTTGTTTCATTCTAAATTTTTTCATTTTTTTCCAGTTTTTTATTGTTTATTCGTACATTTTAGATATACATAATGGTCATATTCATCATATGGAATTTGTACCCTTACATGATATACTTTGATGCCTATTTTTTTCCCAGTTCCCTCTACTCCCTTCAACCCATCTTCCCCTATTTACAAAGCTTTGTTTCCATTTTATCCTTTTTAAAATCATTTTTTCCTTTTCCCTTCCTTCCTTTCCCACTTCCCCCACCCTAGTTCTTCTTTCCTCCTGAACAATTTATTCCCAAAGCACAATATCTATTGTGCATTTTGGCCTTTATTTACTCTTTCAACTTCTCACACCAGAGAGACAATACAGTGTTTACACATGTGAGTCCGGTTTATTTCATTTAAGAGTATGGTCTCAAGTTGCATCCATTTACCTAGAAATGCCTCAGGTTTATCATTCTTTATGGCATTCATCTCTTCAATTTTTATAAGCTCCTGCCTATTCTCAATTTTCCTTTCTAGTAACCTCCCATTTTTGTTTTGTGAATAAGCTGCTTGAATTTCTCTGAGTCAACCATAACTTTAATTATTTTAATTTCATCCAGCATGAGTTTTTGTTTCCTTACCTTAGTATTTCTCTCTTACTTTCTGATTCCTCTTATACGCTTGACGCTGGTTGATTATCTGTTCTTATCAAAGGAAGGCGGGCTAAGAGTCTTGTGTGTGTTTCTTCGACTGCCGTATCCCTGGGTCACTGTGTGAGGTGATGGGGTCATGCTGGCTGTCAGATTTCACGTGAGAAACCAGACGTTAGGCCACACCACGAAGTGGTGTATTCTGTGTTACACAGTCTCACAAAAGCCTTGGCTAATTCTCAGAAGGTTCATTCAACAAGAAGCATCTGTTTTCCCTGGATGCTGGAATTCCAGGAGGTGTAGAAGTACGGGGGTGCTGACTTGCACTATAGATGACTACATAAACCCACAGTTAATCTCCTTCCACTTGGCTACATTTCTCACTGTCAGCCCTGAGTGCGTATTTGTCACGCTTTCTCACGGGCACATCTTTTGCCAGGCTTTCTGTAGCCCTGTAGGGTATCTTCACTGTTCAGCACACTCCTTCATGCACACTAACTTCCAGGAACTGTCGAACTCTTCTGCAAATGTGAGCAAATCCCATCCTCCATATTCTTAGTTGGATGAGATTTATTTCTTTTTGTGCTTTTATTTTGTTCCAATGTTTCAGGAACAGAGATGACCCTTAGAGCTTGACACATCATCTTAAACTTGTAGTTTGGAGTGCTTCTTTTTGTATTTCTTGTAGAAACACAACTAACATTAAACACAGAGCTACTTACTCCATAACCTCCCCCAAATTGTTCAGTTGCAAGCGCTGCAGTCTCTTTTGTACATAAAGAATCTCAAGTCCACCGAAATCTAGGGATTTCAAAGAGACTGGTATAATACTATAGATTTGTGCTGAAAAATTAAAGAGGATTCTCAGACTGAAAAAAAAAAAAAACAAAAAACAAAAAAACCAACCCTTGCTTTGGATCTGGTTGCATTCATTTCACAATGTTTAATAAGTAGGTAGAGTGGGCCAAGTACTAGGCTAACATTCTAGCGTGATAGGAATAAAAAGCAGGATAAGATCTGAACGGACCCTTGAGGATAACATCAGCTGGTGAATAACTTGAGTTTATGTACCATTTTGCAGTTTATAAATCAGTTTTACCTTTGGTGGAGTCTTGATACTTACTGATTTTCCATTCACAGTTTTACCTTCTCCTAAGAGACCAATGATCCATGAAGTGTGATAATTTACTTATTTGCTTAGGCACACATGTGAATCACATGCTCGGCGCGAACTGTGGATGGTGCAGTTGCTTGAGTGGTGAAAGCAAAGCCGACACTTGCAGAGCCCCAAGTAGCACTGGGCTTCCTACGTGTGAATTTATAATCAGCTGTGCAAGCCATCTGAACTCAATGGGACAACCACACGACGCGGCCTTATTCTTCTCCTAACATTGATTTTAACTGTACTTCTTCCAATTTCCCTTTTTGCTCTGACATCTCAGTGAGATTACATAGCTTTCCAGACATTTCTGTGGGTAAAACTTTAGCGTAGTCCAATTTGAAATTTCAGTCATTTCTTCCAGACTCCAGTTAGGTCCTGCAAGGGAGGTGGAGCCCGGAGAGTATCTGGTCTGCTGCTCCACTGCTCTCCTCTCTGATTCTGTCTCCTTAATCGTGTTATGAGGGCTGGAAGGAGGAAGGAAGGCTTGTCTGTCATTTTGATGGCTGCAGTCCAGTCCCATAAGGCTGTTGTTACTGCGGCTGAGACATAACTGACTAGCTATCAATACTCTCTTTGAAGGAAGAAACCAAAGACAGGCTTTCTTATGGACAGCAGGGAGGAATTTTCTGGGGCAAGTCCTTCCTGAGCAGGTGTTAGATGTGAGCTAGCAGCTTTGGCTCGCTCTCTTCCAGATGTGTTCAGCTTCAGTCCTGGTGATTTGCCTCCACAATCTCTTGTTATCTGGCGTGGTACCACCAAGGATGCTCAAGCTGGTTTGCATTTCTGCACATCGTACCAGGACAGACTGCTTCACTGGTGGCTTCTTTCTGCTCCACGGAACTCTCTCCTTTGTGATCTCCGTGGTCTCGTTTCTCTCCTCTCAAATAGGCACAGAGATAGATCTGCCACAGAGGAGGTGTTCGATTGGAAAATGAGATTCTGCTCTGCCTTCCCACGGGCACCTTTAGTCTATCAAAGGTTCTCTTAGAACCTTCTATGATTTGGAATTAGTAAAGACAACCCACCCTTTTCTCAGTGATGAGGGGATAATCCTCTTAACTCTGATCTTTGTATCAGATCTCCCCAACTGTGCTCTCTCTACTCCATTTCCTTATCTTTTGCTTGTGTAGACAGGGCAGGAAAGAGGTAGGAGCAATGGAAGGATCTAGGCTTAATTTCTTGTGGAGGATTTTTTTTATCCTTAGATGGGCCATACTTGCTGATTCTGGGTCAGTGGGAAAAACATTGCTTAGCAGCCCATTATATATTTTAAGCTAGATTCATGTAGTCAGAGTAATGGGAGACTTGATAAAGTGCTGGGAAGCCTTCTGGAGTAATTAGGGCTATGTTTCTTAAGATGTGATTTATGAATCACCTATATATCTAAATCCACTGGGAATCTTAGGGGAAGCTATGCTAATTCCTGGGCTCCGTATCCAAACAGGTGAGCTCTCAAGGTCAAGGAGGAGTCAGGAAACTGGATTTTCAATAAATACCTCGAGTTTTATTTACATATGCTAAGGTTGGGCATTTACTTCTCTTACACTATGCATTGTCTTAGGTCCTCCCAGTAGCACTTTGATGTAGACAGGGCTAGTATTGTCTTCATTTGCCTGATGAGGAAGTTGAGATTCAATACAGAGCAGTGGCTTGTCAAATGACAGAGGAGTAGTCCACTCATAGCTCATGGTTAATTACAGTCAGAGGCCATTACTCTGCTACTAATTATAATTTTCAATAGAGAAAATACCAATCAAAGTATTTATCTCTTTACAGACTACCAAAGTTTACAATGTTGATTTTTAGGAAATCCATAAAGGCACAAAAAACCTAAACAAATATAACCCAACATTTAGACAGTATTTGCTCATGTAGTTTATTCTACCTTTTTGTATAGTTATAATCAAGCATATTTTAATACTCTCTAATAAGTGGCTTCCTAAAATTAATGTATTACTAATTTCTCTACCGGTTAAACATATTCCACAACATTATTTTCCATAGTAATATAATGTTCCAACTCATGAATGTACAATTTTGTGTTTAACCAACCCTTTGCTGGTGGACAATTTGACTAGTTCAACTTTTTACAATTATAAAAAGATGCTTTGTGCTTATATCTGGTAATTGGAACAACAAATTTGAAGGCAACAATATGCAATATAACAGCCATTGCTGAATTCCTACCATCTTGTTTAATGAAGCTCTGTATCATTTCTAATTTTTTATTACTTGTTATTATTTTTAATTGTTTGCTCAATCTTGCATTCTTATATCTGATAATCTGAGCAACTTTACTGAAGATAACAATATATAACAACCATTGTTAATTCTTATCATCTTGTTTTGAAATCCTGTATTGTTTTGTTTTGTCATTGTTGTTATTTTACTATTGTTTTTTCTTTAAAATAAAAAAAGATGCTTTAATCATTAGACAGCTTAAAGAGGAGTGTGAGAACACGCTGTAGCAGTCTAAAGAAAATTAAATTAATTTTTAAAGGTCATAAATTAAGAACGTTTGGGGTCTGAAATATTACAGAACATTTCCGCGGTGACTAAAAAGTTTTTAAATGTGTTTTCTAAACAGGAACAAGACTATTTTGTTTTATTTTAACCTGCTAAGATGTACCAGTCCCTCTGTGATGATAAACCTACAGTGCCCTACCACACAGGTAAGGAAAAAAATGCCTCCCTGGTGCAGTTGTAGGTCTGAACACTTTGAGATAAAAGAATTCAGAAACATGACTTGAGTCCTATGTATGTGTGGTCGTAAGACACAGGTATTATCTCAGTTTTGTTTATATGCAATCGAAACTAAACAGGGATTATTATAGAATTGCTAAGGAACCTTAGTATTTATTTTATGCAAATATGTACTCTTAAAAATAACTGCAAGCCCAAAGAAATATATTTTTCTCAACATTAATACTGTATTGGGAGAAGTAAAGCTAGCTCCTACAATAAGCTCCAGTTTTTCAGTGACTTAACATAATAATGTTTGTTTTGACCACTTAACAGTACAAGGCAGGTGTTTCTGTCCAGTGAATCAGTCTCCCCCAGGTTCCTTTTATCTCGTGGTTCTGCCATCCTTTCAGTCCTCTTCATCACCCGCACCCAGATGCCAGAAGGAGACAGCAAGGATAAATAAAGCACCACTCCTAAAAGCCTTGGGTCAGGAGAGTTAGATAGCAATTCTACCCATGTGCCACAGAGATAAAATAGGTGTGATCACACCTAGATGCAAGTAGGAAGAAATCGAGCATGGCAGTTGTGAGCTAAACTGCTTCTTCTTACCATGGATCAAGAAGCACAAACCTCAATGGACAGTTAGCTGTGTCTTCCATGGCTTCGCCTCTGGTGTCCAGAATGCTCTTCTTCCAAAAGGAGAACTCAGAGTCCCACAGAGTACTGTCTTTAACTCAGAGTCCAGGATCTGTGCGTGATGCATGGTTTTCTCCATCGGATCTTGACATTAACTGCCTGGTAAGGAGCAGGTAGAAACATTAGAATAACTCTCCCATTCCGAAAGGGAAAAGAGATACATGCACAGCACTGCCTGGTGCGTGGTGATGGAGAACAGTCCCTTTATTGACCCGGACTACGCTCTCTCAGCGGAACTCTCTTACCCATTCCTATGGTCCTCTGTTCAGCCACCAGGGAGGCTGTTTCCCGTCCATTAGCCACCAGGCTGAGCAGTGCACAGTAGGTCCTCCCGACGGCCATAGAGCTCAAGGGCACTTCCTGTTGTGCAAGGTTAGTTCCTCAGAGACTATTTTAAACAATAAATTACTGTTTAGAGTAGTTCATACTTTTTTTGACATTTTTGATGACCTCAAAATCTTACCAGTTTCTGCCCAACTTGTTTTCTGGTTCCATGTGTCAATACCATACCTAAAGACTTTCCTAGAACTGGTTTGTAGATCTGTTGTATTTCTTTGTTTCTTCATCTCCCTTGAAGACTTGAAGTTTTATTTATTCTATGTCAGTTCTATCACACTTCTGTGTACTTGCCTAAGGTGAAAACAACCTTGTCATTTCCAGTGGTTACCTGTCTTTGTCATCTCAGCTCCAAGCATTGCAGTATCTGATCATTGCAATCTCTAATACTCCAGCTCTAGTGATTCTTCTATGGCACTAGCATTGAACAGTAAAGCACTGAGCCTTACCTCTTCAAAGTTTCCTCCATTTCCTTTATGTTGTTACTTGCCTCTGCCTAACTTAGATGCCACAATCCCATGTTAAAGCCACACCCAGTTCCTTTGTCCTCTCTCCCTAGGTTGTACTTCCCTGCCAAAACGTCATCCATATGAAGTGTAGCTCTCTGCTTACTCCATGCCTGAGACTATGCACATTCTTGGGAAAAAACAACCAACAACAATCCTTTAAATCCAGGGCCTTACCTCAAGAGTGTCCTCCATGCCGTCATCCTACAACCATGCTACACATCCACTGTCCATTCGCTGATCTATTCTCCTAGAAAAGAGTTCCACACCTTTCCCCTTAGCCTCAATCTTTCCACCTGCTTCCCTGTTTCTCTGGGACTCTTTCTTTCTTTTTCTCTTTGCAAAACTCCTCAAAGATTGTCCATGTTACTGTATCTCATCCAGACTTTTATTTCTAGTCTAGTTCTCTTCAACCAATACCATTGACCTCCTTATTATTAAACTGATGGTCAGTTCTCAGTCTACATTTGCTTGACCTGGAAACAATGTTTAACCAATTCTTCCTTGCTTGCCTCTCAAGATACAGTATTCTCCCATATTTCTTCTCAACTCTGGTTGCTCCCCATTAATCTCCTCCGCTAATTTCTCTTTATCTTTCTTGTTTTTGGTACTGAGAATCAAACTCAGGACCTCGCGCTTACCAGGCAGGTGTTGTGCCACTGGGCTACCTCCCCAGCCCTCTTTATCTTTCTAACATCTTCTTCTAAACATTGCAGTTTTCTTCCCTACAAAGCTTAGTCCTCTTGTAAGTCTCCAGTTACTCCTTTGATGATCTCACCATGGGTTTAACACCATTTTACCTGCTGCCCTTTCTCACTTACAGCTCCACATAAATCTAGTCCCTGAACTCCAAACCTTTGTAGTATCTCTGCCTGAGTATTTAGTTGGTATCTCAAATTTAACACGTTCAGAACTGAATTTCTAATCTCTAGCTTTGTCCCTAGAATGTTCCCACTCTCAACACTATTCTCTATGTCAATTAGCACCAGTAGCGAGTTCAATGGAATTGTTCTGTTGCCTCTCACACACACTCGTGTTTGAACTGTGAGCTACTTTCTTTGGTCTCCCTTGAAAATATGTCCTGGACCAACCTACTGCTCACCATCTCTTCCCTTATTCAGGGAGCCAGCCTCTCTTTTCTAAATTGCTCAGTGGCCTCCTGAGTGGTCTTCTTGTCTCTATTCTTCCCTCCTCTTGCCATTTCATAATCTCTTTCCTACCCAGCAGCTAATATGATCTTGTCTAATATAGGTAAGATTAAGTACCATCTTTGCTCAATTGTCCCAATATCTTCCAGCACCTCATTCTTCACTGTCCAGCTTCCTTTCTAATCTTATTTTCCCTCTAGCATTTAGTACTATCTTACAACAGCATTTTGCTTGTCTTTTATTTGTTATCTATCTTCCCCATTAGAAGACAAACTGCTTGAGAATAAAGATTACTTTTTCTGTTTCGTTCACTACTAAGACCCCAGTGCTTAAAATAGATTCAGAATAGGTGACCAGTAAGCATTTATGGAATTAATGAATTAGTAAAGGAGTGAATGACTATCTTCCTACTCTGTTAGTGAGTTTTCCCACTATACTATGCAAATCTATCATTCCTATGAGAAGACAGAAAGTCTTACCCATGATGCTTATTTGTGGCGTTTCATAAATGATTTTAGTCATCATCTTCGTAGCAAAAATAGTGTTTTAACTTTCAATGCAGCTCACTTCCCCAAACACTGAATCCTAATTTGTATTACAGTGTTAAATGCGTCTGAATCTAAAATGTAAAATAGTGATTAAAAAAACTGTATTCAGGGTGCCCTTTGTGGTACACAGAGAATCAGAATTGAGTCAGGATGTGTTTTAGTTGCATATAATTCAGCTTTGCAGTGAGTCTGCCGGGCAATGATGTATGCATGCTTGATGTGTTTGTTAACTGCCAGCACGGTCCAGACATGTGTCATGAGCACTTAAAGGACAGACTGTGATCAATTAGGGTACTCAACCTCAATGTGACCTTCATTTTTGGCTAATTAGGTGTTGATTGCTACTAATCAGCATCCTATTTGCAGTGAACAAATTGGTCTGATAGAGGCAAAGAGTAAAGAGCAGTTCCTGTATTGTTTCTTTAGCAACTCATTTGTGTCTGGAATGAAATTCGATGTGACTCTCTCTAACAACCACTTCTTGCCATTTTAATTGCTTGTGCTGCATGCAGAGCACTTTGATATATGTAATATGAAGTGTGTGTGTGTGTGTGTGCATGTGCAAGTCCAGAGATTCTCATGGTCCAAAGAGATGGAAGGAGAAAGAATGGATGGAAGGAATAGGGGACCAAAAAAAAAAAATTAAGATGTGTTATGTATATGTACCCTGTCCCCACAATGAATAGAATCATTATGTACTGCAAACATGTACTAATAAAAAAATGAAAAAAAGAAATTGACATGGTCCCAACTCAGAGGCTCTTACCATCCTGACAAGCCTGTGAAAGCGTTGATTCTTTCAGTACTGACCTTTATAAATCCACTGAAATGTAGCCAACAGGGAAACCTGTCCAGTTATCTTTCACCGTCTTCTAAGTAAATAATCAGAGCTTAAATGTCTGTCATATAGCTCCCAACATGGTAAAGATTTATTAAGTTTAGCTCCAATCAGACTGAACTTTTGACATTTGCTTTGGTAATAACCTGAACTTCCTTCCAAAATCTGTGTGTTCAGTGCTGTGAATGTCCCTATGTAGTTTTTTAGATTGGTACCTTAAGCCTACCTATACTTCCTTTAGAGTGTGAGTGTGTGCATGAGAGTGTGTGTGTGTGTGTGCGTGCGCACATGCGAATGAAAAATAGAGAGAACATATGTGGAGGAGTGAATGTGGAGATGGGCTGTTCATTGTGTCAAAACACCTACAAGACCTGGGGGTGCTGCTGCCATCATTATCTGTGAGATTTGGGCATCCATTTAGTTATCGCCTGACTGACCTAGCTGTGAGGTCACCGCCAAGTGTCCTGTGTACAGCAGAAACATGACCCAAAGGATGGAGAAGAGATGTCAGCGCAGCAGCAGTGGTTTTCCTACCGTCTATGGCGCTCAGGCAGTAGGACTAATTGCCAAAGTGCAGTAGGGAGATGGAGAGAGTCAGGGCAGAGGAGGATTTCACACGGAGGAGCTAAACTGATGGAGACATGTGTGACGTTAACTGCATCTCACTTGACTTCTGTGACCTTCCTTTGTTCTTATTAACTATAAACAGAAGCAAAACCAATAGCAGGCAGCCACCCTGCCTCCCTAATTGTGTTGCAGACACTCTGTCGTGGTTCTTGGAGGGGCATAGCGGTCAGGTCTGGGGCTGCTAGCCGGATTCACTCATTTAAAATAACTGCATGGGTGACCTCTCTGTCCAGGTCTAGACGGTGTTGGTAAAAGACTATAATAGTGACTGATTGTGGCAAGTAGCCCTAGTGATATTCATTTCCAGTAGTCACAAAACTCTAATTATGTTTTGAGAGTTGTTGCAGAGAATTCACTGGCTCTAATAATTATTAGTTGCCTAAATTATCCATATTCAGAGCATGGAACGCTATCATTATTTTATTCATATATGAGAAAAGAAGCAAAACTCCAGTCCTGAATATGCATTAACTATACAGACAAAATTAATCTTGAATTACATGCTTATCTACTAATTCAGAAAATCATAAGCAAATGTTTTATTAAAAGTTCATTATTGTCCTGTGATAATGGTCACTGGAGTCTACTCATGTGATAAAGTTGTACAGAAATACACCCACGTGCAGGCGCACACAAATGAATGCATGTGAAACTAGTGTAATTTAAATAAGGTATGTTGACTGTAACAATATCGATTTCCTACTTGTAATATTTTGTTATAGTTATGTAAATTATTACCTTTGGGTAGATGAGGTGAAAGGTACTTGGAATCTCTATTATTTCTTACAGATATACATGGAACTACAGTTATGTCAAAATCAAAAGCTAAAAATAAGCTTATTACTGTACAATATCTTGTTTTTACACAACACCAACATCCCAGAGCAATGAGTAGATGTTGGTAACTCTCTACCTGGAATTTAATTTTTTACAATACTACAGGAAAATTGATGTTTAAATTTCTTAGACGTAGAACATAGCTTTGCTCTTTATTCTGATGGACAATTTAAAAGCCTAATATTATAGACACTTCCCTGGTTTGCTTTTTTAACTCAGTTCCTATTATTATGCTCATCTTTTTAATAGATCTGTGTCTCCAAGTGCCCCGAAAAATTTTTAACCTACGTGGAAATGCAAATTTTGTACCAAAAGGATAGGAGCTACTGGGAATACTACCGTCAGTTCTGCAAGTCTTCTGCTAAGCCTATAAAGGTGTGTTTATTGGAAAATTTCACTTTTGTTTCAGTCTCGAGTGTAACACGATCATTTGTTTTGAGACAAGTTCTCAAATCTAGGAAATGATTACTAAGACACCATTGCCTTAAAACATAAATGTGTGTTTATGCTCATTTACATACATATCATTTGTAGAATATCATTGTGTAGACCTGAGTGTTAGGACAAGTTCTTAACTCTAATAAGTTATCTTGAACTGTTGCAATACCTGGATGGATCGTTTTTTCACCTAAGAGCAGGAATTTAATGTTATTAGTTACCATTTCACTATTGTACCAATGAGCCCCATAGCAACTTAGTAGAGTTTTATTTCCAAGTCTTGTTTGATAACTACTCATTAAAAAAAACCCTACCTAGGTTTGAGATGTATAAGATATTTGTAAAGCCTCATTGTGTTAAATAATATTAATGGCTTTTACATTAGAGAAGATGAGGTTTTTCTGGGGAAAAAAATTGAAGGATTAGAGACTCAAAATGTAGCTTAGACAAAGATATACACCCTTCACAGGTGTGCCTTGTTTCAGAAGGTCTGATTTTATTATTGTTGATTCAGTTTAATTATATTTAAAAGAGTTTGTTGAACAAGAGTTTGTGTGTGATAATCTTATGTGGAATAGTGAGATTTATGGAGTTAGATTTTTAAAGAACAAAACTCTGATGCTGAGAACGAAGTGGTCATTACATAGGGAAATATGAACATGCTCTTTCTTCTATTTCAGTCTCTTCCCAACCTGATAATGGGTGATGACTGTCCTACCGTGGTTTTCCCAAGCAAACCTTGTAAGTGGTAATTATTTTACTTTAGAAGCACAGAATCTAACAGGAAGTTGTTGTTTCCTCATTTTCCCATTGACAAAACTGAGGCCAAAAATAGGCCTAGGACTGGGCAAGGTCCCAGTGTTAATTAGGAAAGTTCAAAGCAAGCCCATCCTCATAACTCTAGACAGGGATGTTCTACTGGAGCTTTGTGAGTTTTTGGTTTTGCTACGTAAACACACAAGTCAAAAAATTGATTTTTCAAAAGCCAATCAAAGTGATTATTTGGAGTTGAATATGCATACATCAATATACACGTGGATATGTTCATCATACGTATTCGTAGATTCAGTCTGAAAATTTGTTCAGAAATTTCCCAGGGAGTGCGGGTGAGAAATATACTTCTATTTATAATTTGACATTTAGATTATTTTATGTATCTCCTGAATTAATCTATGTTTTATTTCTTTAGAATGTAAAATGTTAAAGCGATACTCCTTTAGAAAAAAATTAAATAACCACTCATTATCCTTTCTTAAGGATATAATCCTAACTAGAGAGAAAAACTTTACGGAAAATATACATCACAGTGTTCATTTGAGGTAACTAAAAAGAACTAAAAGGAAAAGAAAGGCAGAGAGGCAGAGAAAATAAGGGACATTCCCTAACACCTAACAGTGGGAACAAGTACAAATCACAACGTAGTCATTAAATATTCTAGAAAGATTAAACATAATACTGCTTCCTACAAGAAAGAACATGAAAATGATCCAGTTCTGACTTTCCTCTCCTCTTCATTGAAGACTGGGGTTTGAATATATTTTACAAAACAGATTTGTAAAGAGACACTGGTTCTATTTAATCAAAATAAGAACATGGAAGACTGCACAATGATGTAACTCTGCTTAGAAATTACACTAGTCTAGAACTTGTGGACGTTGGATAGCTGCAGAACTTCCATTTTTACCCCCTCCAAAAAACTATGTCAATGAAAATGTTGAAGAGACATTTTATTAAGACAAGTTATTAAGAATTCACAAACAAAAATTCAGTTCTCTTAGTGGCCTAAACTTTGAGCTGGTTCTTTATCCCAAGGAACTATTTACTAATCTCTAGTCTTCAAGGCTTTGCTCAGAGATTATTAAAAAAATTAAAATACTAAGCCTAAACTCATCCAGTCACACAAGTGAATGTGACCTTCTATTGTTATGTTCACTCTGGGTGTACACTTACAGTCTTCATCTTATTTGTGGCAATTTGAGGAATCTACCATGTATAAAATAATCAACAGATTTGGAATGCAGCCTGAGGCTTTGACTATATTTGCTTTCTAGTTCAGTCTTAGAGCTATCACAAAATCTTCAAATCAGCAACTAAAAGACATTTAGCTGTCTTATTGGGCAACTTACGTATCTCAAAAGAATTTGATTACAAGTAACAGAAAGTGTAAGAAAGGAGGACATTGTGAAAAAGGTAGAAAAGTGATTACTATAATTTAACTTCCTTTTGCAGTTTTCCAGAGATGTCTCCCTGACTTCACTAACAAAAATGGCACCCTAACAGTAGGAGGCAGGGTACAGTTTGAAGACGGAAGTGGAGGGATGACAAATGTTTTGGAACTCCGAGAGGCTGTAAAGTACGTTTGCTTACATTTCTATTTTCGGTTTGCGTTCGTTCTGTTACTGTACCCAACATTGAAGCTCCCGTGAGATTAGGGGTTACAGGAAAAGATTTGTGCTTTATAAAATATACATTTCTTCAATTGGATACCTTGGCAGTGTGTAAAGAAGGAAAGTGTGTAAAAAAAGAAGCCAGAATGAGTTAGAACAATGATTCTTTCAAAATGGTTAAGCCTTTCCAGATCAATAGAAGTAGAAATGTGACAAGGAAGAATACCAGTGCCATGTCATTTCTATACACCAACTACAGTTCAGCATATTTACTGTTTCTTTTGGCTGTGCGCACGTTACTGAGCAATATATTTCTCTGGATGCATGTTCACGTCACACAGATGTGAACACTGACTGTACAGAGTATCATTGCATAGTTCAGTTATTGAATTCAAAAGAGCTGAAAATATTCTAAAAATATCTTTCTTAAAAGATGTTAGTAAGACAAGTGGTAAAATACAGACCCTGTATCTTTAGAATATAATAGCAACATAGATGAATTTAAGAATGTGAAGCTTCATGGGAGAAATAATAAAATAATAATAAAAAGTTCATGTGCCAGGGATATAGCTTAGCAGCACAGCACCTGCCTGGCAAGCGTAAGGTCGTGAGTTCGAGTCTGGGTACCAAAAATAATAATAACAAAAGGTCCAGTGATATTTCATGGGAAAAGCAGCAGAACTAAATTAAATTGCCCTATGCTACCTCCATAAATGCTAAAACTAAAAAACAACTTAGGAAAATGTTATCACAAAAGTCAGAGCAGTACAGGCATTACTTTAGGGAAAGAAGGCACATGAGAAAAGGCTGATGTAGGTGTATTTATATAAGTGTGTTCACACTGATAACTCATCCAGGTGGACACTAATGGTCTATATACTTTCCTGTATGTATCCCGTCATGCCCTGCAGTGCTGTCAGAGGAAGAGGAAAGGGAATTAAAGATGATCATCTCTCAACTCTGCGGATTTTGTAAATTAAAAGCTGATCTTATCATTTAAATGTGTTCCTTCCAGTGGGGCTTCTGCAATATGGAGGGCATGTTGCATATTCCGGAGAAAAATCTGTTCACTCTTCTTGAAAGCCACGTTCTCGTGTGTGCAGCTCTATCACCTTTGCAAGCTTATCCGCCTTCCCAGGGTCACTCACCTTCACAGTTTCCTGCAGTGACATTTTCTGTACTGTGACTAAAAAAGAGAAACTACTGATAGATGGTCTCTAACAATATGCTTTGAATAGCCACTTGCACATTTCCTTTATCCTGAGAGCATTTCTGTTTGATGTTAGTCAAAAAGCAATTAATTTTTTACTTCTTTGAATTTAGTGGTATCAATAAAATCCTGGATGCAAGAGATATCGCTCTGAAAGTGTTCGAAGACTTTGCAACAACTTGGTACTGGATTATCATGTAAGCGGAAGTACACTGGTTTTTCTTCTCGGGCCTTGTTCTAATTTTGTTTTTGTAGAACCTTTCCTCAAATTTCTTATTCTAATTCATGCATGAAATATTGACTCATCTCAGTGCCATTTTCTTTTTCAGATAGGACAAAGATATTTATATGCCCAGGGTTAGCAAAAAGTTGTCAGAATGTAATTTTTAATTTTATTTATTGAATTATTAATGAGTACATCCATACTTCAAGTCACCTGCAGCAGGGTCTGCAGTACTTTTGTATTTGTGGTACATGTGTGTTGTTCATGTTACAATGGTGTTATGTTTCTGGTTCTTTCTTCACATTATTTTTCCCCCCTTGACCTCCAAAGTATCATTCTTATCTTTAATAAACCTCTTCCGCATAAGTGTTATCATCATCATCATTATCATCAGAGGTTAGCATATTTATGAGAAGCTAAAGAAATAAAATCCACCAAAAATGTATACATTAGGAAAAGAAAAACTTGTCTAAATATTTCAATACTAAATTTATTGAGATATCATGAGATTAATACAAGTTGCCTTTGGCCTGTACAATTACAAGAGGTGCCCAAAGTGATAGCCATGAGCTTCCAGACATTTATTACTACAGTGGACTGCTGAAGTGTGTATACACATTTTTGGCAAACTCTGAATACCGAATAAGAGATTATTAATTTTCAGGCATAAGATTTATAATTCTCGAATGTTGAAGAGATGTAGTCACTCTACTAAAGTAGGTAAACATGTTTGACAAACCTGAGGCTGTTAGGCTAACTGACTCTAACGTCACTTTCTAGAGCTTAAGAGCTTCCGTGACTCCCTAATGATCACAGAATAAAGTTGACACTTTAGACCTTCCAAAGACCTTTATAAGTGGATCGAACTTAGCTTCTGAGAGGCAGCTCTATCGATGTTTCTTGATTGACTCTATATTCTCAAACTGTGTGCCCATCTGACCATTAAACCTTATGTTTCTGCACATGTTTTTCTCTTTTGTGCAATACATTTGTGTGAATACCGGATGGCTTAATCACTGAAAGCTGTTTTTTGTCACTTACAAAGCCTCTCTGTATACATATATATTTGTCTTCCACAAAGCACTTACTGTTATGTATTTTATTTATCAGTTTCTCTCTGATAAACCTTCAGCTTTTTATGATGACAGCCATAATTGAGTCCTTCTTATCGTCCTAGCCCCTGGTATAGTTTTTGGGATACAGTAGAGGTGCAGAAAATATGGGGTTCAGGGAACAGTCATAAACCCTAGAAGAAGAAGATAGACACAATATATTTAACTGTATGGAGCTTAATAAAGTAGAAATTGTATCTGAAATGCTAGTGAGTAATACAGAGCTGTAAAACTCCGTTCATTTTGTGAAATTCTACTTGTTTTGATGCTTGTTTTAACAACTCCAACAATTATTTTCAGCGTGTCATAGAGCATATCTCCAGGGCAGAGGTTGAAGTCTGGACTTAGCAGTAGTTAAGCTGGTTTTCCTAGTGTCAGACCCGAATGTCACTGACAATTCCCACGTTTATTTCCACTTTTCCGTGTTGCTCAGTTGACGTCTCTGTCCTTATCTGAACAAATGCACGTTGTGAGACTCTCCAAC
This sequence comes from Chinchilla lanigera, assembly GCF_000276665.1. Classification (NCBI taxonomy): domain Eukaryota; kingdom Metazoa; phylum Chordata; class Mammalia; order Rodentia; family Chinchillidae; genus Chinchilla; species Chinchilla lanigera. Next base: position 17,587,723 of record NW_004955423.1, read on the forward strand.
CCACCTCCTGTACACACTGAAATTTTATAGGCACCATGGATACCGCTAGAACAGCAATACCTTTCTTTATTTTCGCCTGCTCTTCTCTCATCTACTTTGGTTTTTTTTTTTTTCTTTTAAAAGTAAAAGAAGGAAAACATTAACAAATGGACAACCATGTACAAAATAGCAAAAGAACAATACAAACAATACAGAGTTACAAACAAAGTGGTAGGAAATTAACAATGCTTGTTGTATTACATATTGATATCTTCAAAGTGGTTTCTCAGGAAAACTAATTCTCATCAACTTTATAAATATACATCCAAAGTACAAATATTCTGGGTATTAGTTTATGCAGCTACCATTTTTATGAGCAAAGAACTTTCTTCTCCCAAACCAACCTTTTAAAATATTCCCAAACCAACCTTTTAAAATATTCCCCAACTTTCTTCTCCCAAACCAACCTTTTTAAATATAAAATAAAGTACAAATATTCTGGGGTTTAGTTTATGCAGCTACCATTTTTATGAGTAAACTTTCTTCTCCCAAACCAACCTTTTGAAATATTCCCCTTTTTACATATTTCCCCATGCCATAACATAACTCTTTGATCTTATTGAGCATTTAAGTGTTAAAGTAGCTTCGATTTGAAGAAGGAATGGCTTTTGAAGTTAAAAACATAGTCTTTGACTCGAAGAAGTGCTTTGATACCGTGCTGCCATCGATCCAGTGACAGTAATGATTAAGATTATTTTTTAAAAAAGATAACACTTGAGAGCATAAACTCAATATATGTGCCAGACTCCCTCACAGGCTATGACTGGAAACTCTCAGATAGCGGCAGAGACATCAGTTCTAAATAAAATAATCAGGCAAGTTTGCAATCCTAGTGAGCATTCCTTGAGGAAAGTATATCAGAAGATTGGATTATGGCCTCAACCTGGGTCTATGGGGGAAAGAAACTTCTTTAGCAGGCCTGTCAAACGCTAGGCAGAAATTAAAACAGACAAAGAATAGACTATTGCTTGCTTGATAAAGCCACAGGACCAGGAAACACAGAAGCCTTATAATTGCTCCAGAATAGGGTCCACAGATCACTGGGGACCGGAAATAGATGTCTGACAGGGTCAGTCATTGCCGGCTACTGAATAATTAAACTGTAGTGATAACAACTAGACAATCATAATTTTAGAATCCATGTAACCGTTTCCTTTTTCTTGTCTTTTTGCTTCAAGTCTGTCCCCTTCTAGAGCACCATGCAGTTAGTCACCAAGTACAGAGACCAGCACAATTGCATCCTGCATATACCTCATAATTTACCAGCTGGTATGTAGGTGTGGAGGAGAAAAATTGGACATGACAACTGTGGCAGAGAGGTCAAAATTGTAGTTTGGAGGAATTGTATTTTCCCTTGGATGGCAATGGATAGTGTATTTCAGTTTACCTAGGCACACAAAAACGGCTTATGTTAAAGCCACTAGTGGTCCTATTCTTTTGTACAAAAGCCTGAATAAAAATTGTTGTTTATATCTCTAAATATAACAGATACTTCTTTAACCAAGGGAAGTAAAATAATTGAAGAATCATTTTGAATAGAAAATCAGCTCTGATGTTCATCCTACATCATATTTAGCTCACCTGACTTCTGTGTTGTGGGTTTCTTCCTTTAGTGGCCTGACTATCGCCATGATCCTTAGTTGGACATTTTTGATTCTCCTGAGGTTCGTAGCTGGATGCCTCTTCTGGTTCTTCATGTTCGGTGTGCTTCAAATTGTAGGATTCGGTAGGTTTCACCCTCTTGAAATTTCCACCTATCAAAATAATCCTGTTTTCCTACTTGTTATTACCAATGACCAGAACACATTTACTTGCTTTGGATTTAATTATTTCTCTCCAAATCATTAAATTTACAAAATTATTTCATTTTTCATGCATTGCTTTTGTAACTTTTTTTTCTGTATTACCTTAGAGAATAGTGCTGTCGGGATATTTGTCTCTTCCCTACAACCTTTGGTCTTACTCCCCATGGTTATTACAAAGTAGTAAAGCAATCCCTTTTAGATTAGTGAAAAATATTTCAGACAATTCCTTTTTAAACTTTCAGATCTGACCAGAGACCATTTTTGCATATTTATAGTAATGTGATCTATTTTTCCCCTTCAACTTTGTACTTTTAATCCCAGTACTGTCACAGACTTGAATAATTGATACTTCATAATGAGGCATCACCCTCTAGAGGCAAGTATTCTGAATTACAATTACTGGCTGGGGAGCTTTATTTCAAGGTTGAGATCCAACCCTAAGTCAATCCTGTGAAAGCTGCACGGATCAGGTACAATGTGAACCCTAAAGGAAGGAATTAAAGTGTCTCCCGTAGCATAAGGTAGTATTTATGGCAGTTTCTTTTCAATCTTCTTTAAGAAAAAACATGTGGGCTAATACAGAAATGTTTGTGAGGTTTCTATTTAAAAGAATGATTTCTCCCATAACACACTTTGAATTGACAACACCATTTTATGATAATAGGCACCAAAAATAAAAGTCTCCTTTTTCTGTCCCTCAAAGGAGAGATTTATGTATCTTAGTATCAGAGTGCAATTGGAACCCGGGTTCCATAGTTAGCCTGGGCTCTCATCTGCTTCCATGGCGAGTAACTGGGTAACTATGGATAGGTTTCTTATTGATTATTATACATGACATTGGCACTATAATAGTGTCTCAATCTCAGGAGACTGGAAGAATTAAATGAGGAAATGAGTATACTTGTACACCTAAGAGTGCTTGGAACACAATAAAAAAATCAGTAATTGTTGAACTATTGTTGTTCTCCTCCGTATTATCCTTGAGCATTTCCAGAAGGAGTTCAGGTCTCTCAGGTATTCCTTAGCTGCCCTGCTGTCCAGCTGCTTCTGAATCTTCCCTGGGCTTCCTCATAAGCACAGACAGGTAACAGCGCAGAGGTGGGACAGTCTGGTGGAGAACTGCTATCCCCAAACCAACCAGAAACACCACAGAAAGATTTTATTTAAATGTTTTTGTGTTCCTGCTTGGAGCTCTAAGTAAGCCCTAACCTTTACACTGGAGGGGCGGGGCATGTGATTCACTCACTCTTTAATTGTCACCAAGAAGGGAAGGGCAGTATCCTGCTATTAACTTCACCGAGTTACCTTGAGAAGCAGAAGAGATCTCGCTGTGGTGCAACTTAAATAATGGCAAAAGAGAGAACAATAATCAATATATAAAAAATGCACACGCGACGATCAATTTTAGCTCCCTATTGACTCCACAGTGAAGGCTAAACCGGTAATTAATCATGTAGGAATTAAGCTTGAAGCTGTTTATGGTGAGGAAATGTCCAGTCAGGTTTGAAATTATAAGTAAATAAGAACAAATGCAACTGACCTCAGCCTGCATCTTGGGCAACTGATTTTCCACATGTAACAGGAAACCTTTCATTTCCTACAAAAGCCCATTTACCAGGGCATTAAAAAATGTGGCTGTGTTATATTAAGCAGGAAAAAAAAGGTGGACTATCGGTGGGCAAGGACTCGTGTACAGCAGTGGCGTCATTCTCACGGAGCAGAACAAGTTAGAAGGCACATGGGCTTGGAGTTTGCAAAAGGAACAGCTCCAGGTTCACCATAGGTTAATTGTGTGATCCTTTCCTAGTATGTAAACTAACTTACAGTTTCTTCAGCTACTTAATGGGAGCTGTATGCTGTAATAGTGTTTGTTGTTGCTACTGCTGTTTGGTATGCAGAAATATCATTGAGAAGAGAGGACTTGAAGTCCATAAATCATAACTTTAAAAATATCTAGGGCGGGAGACAGAAGGTAAAAGAAAAGCAAATTAGAAAGCACTGCTTAGGGCCCTCATGCTATGAAATAATGAAGTAAAAGTTATGTTTTTTATGTAATAAATGGTTTTGATGAGTGAATTAGTTTCCTATTATAACAAAATGTCTGGGACAATTAACTTATAAAGAAAAAAGGTTTATTTTTGCTCATGGTTGAGTTTCCAGTCCAGTAGGGGGGCTTGTGGGTATATCTTTGGTCACCTGATGAGGCAGATGCACCCTAGCAGGAATGCCTGATAGAGTAAGCTGCCCCCATCACAAGCCATAGGGTGAAAGAGAAAGTGGAAGCAATCAGGGATCCCACAACCCCATTTGGCGCACCTTCCTCCAATCAAGAGCTCCCACCAGCCCTTTCATCCTAATGATTTTATGACTGTCCAACAGCGCCACCCTGGGGTCCTAGCCTTTAACACATGAACCTTCAGAGGAGACATTCATTATCCAAGCTGTGGCACCGAGTTTGTAAGAGATAAAGGAATTTTCCAAAAAAAAAAAAAAAAAAAAAAAAAACCTTTTCTATCACTATGTGTTTCAATCACACTGCATATATGGAGATTTGCTGATTTCTTATTGTTATGATTCTCCTTTAACTCAGGGACTAAAACCCAAGCAGGTGGACTGAGCAGGAATCACATAAGAAGTGCTGGGCACAGCTGGAAGTGCTTGAGGCAGAAGGCTGAAGCCTGTGCCAGTGGCAGTGCCTGTAGCAAGGATAGGGATCCTGCGGAGTATTGGAAGTGGCCCCAGCTTTTTAGCATCCTTTGGGTGCCCACAGGAGCAAATACAAAGCCCCTCTGATGAAAGTACTTTACTGCAGGTCACAGGTTTCCCCAGATTAAGGTCCACACAATAGGAAATTACCAAACATCCAAGGACACAGTCATGTGTGAATATCAACAGAAGCCATGAGCATAAAATATGACATGAATAGACCTAGAACATGAAATAGCTATGTGTAAAATGTGCAAAGGATTAAAGGCAGAATCATAAAAATAAATCAGCAAAATCCCTATGTGTGCTGTGTGATAGAAAAATGCAGTGAATGCTTCCATTTTTAAAAAAATTATTTTAAGAAAAGACACCTTGCCATTAATCTTCAAAATGCCCGCCCAACACACACAGTTTAAACACACTTTATCCTATCTTTTCTGCTACTTTCTGAAAGAGTTCTGGACGTCTTCTCTCATGTCTTTGTTCCACTGTTATAGCTGCTTTAACATCCTAACTTGATTCAAACCATTAACCTCTCGTAGTCATTTTGCATGTACCGGATCTAGACTATAGGTGGACGAGGACACACTGTAATGTTTTTACAGGTCTGCCTTTCTGTTGTATGGTGCTCAGCAGCAGTATTCACTGTATTTTTATTACGTTTCATACAGACGTAAAAGAAGACTTCCAGAACTACTTCAGAAAGTGGCAAGAATGATGGGATGAGGATGTTCAGAGTGGGGAGGGGATTAATGGCAGTGTGTCTTTCATTGTAATAAATTTTTAATTTAAATATTCACTGTATATTTTGATCACATTTTGTGTACATGATGATGAACCAGATAGAACTTTATAAAGTTAAAGAATTGCTAGATTAAACATTAAATTGATAAGTTAAACAGCAAAATGGAGAATTAGAGAACTGGGAAATGAATCTCAAATAATTACTTAAAACCAAGAAGAAAGAGACAAGAGGGCAAAAATATGATTATGTGATTAAAACAGAGTAGATCAAGAATAATCTAATGTATACCAATCATATTTTAAATTTTTTGGTGGAAAATTTTCTGAAGCTAATGAAAATATGGATCCTTAGGCACGGAAAGCTCTAATTATACCAAGGAAAGTAAAGAGAAATCCATACTAGTTATATATTCATTTGTTCAATAACTGTCAGTTGAGTAATTACTGCACATACGCATGATACTACACTTAACATACAGCAGAGAGCACACAAAGGTTCTTACTCTCCTGACCCTCATAGCTGATGCAAGTTAGATCCTAAAGGGAGCAGGTTACAGTTGCTATGGAAAACAGGCAAGGCCGAGCGAGGAAAGGAAGATAAAGAGTGCTGTGTTAGGGAGAGGAGTAAAAATGGAAACACTGCAGTGTTTTGAGACTCTATCTCTTCTCTCCTCCACCACCCCTCCTTCCCCTCCCCTCCTTTTGCATTCTCTCCTCCTCCTCCTCTTCCTTCTTCTTCTTCCTCCTCCTCTTCCTCCTCCACCTCCTCCTCCTCCTCCTTCTTCCTTCTTCTCCTCCTCCTCCTTCTTCCTCCTCCTCGTCCTCCTCCTCCTCGTCTTCCTCATGCTCCTCCTCCTCCTTCTTCTTCTTCCTCTTCTTCTTCTTCTTCCTCTTCTTCTTCCTCCTCTCTCTCCCTTCCTCTCTCTACCCCCTCTCTCTATCTCTCTCTCTGTCTTCTTTCCTTCACTCTTTTTTCCTTGAAGTGCTGGGGATCAAAACCAGGGCTGGGTACATGCTTAACAAGCCATCTCACCTGAGCTATATCTCCAGCCCCAGGGTAGGTGTTTTTAAGAGGACATCTGAGGAGCCACTTGGAGAGGGCGATGTGGTTCGGCAGTGAGGAGAAGGGCACGTTCTAGACAGTAGTGCAGCTAGAACAAAGGCCTGGACGAGAGCGCGCTGGGGAGAGCGCTAGCTTCTGAGGGGCAGGTGCGCTGAGAGAAGCAGGCCTCGGGAGGAGATGAGCTCTTGTGGAACGCGTGCAGCTCTGCAGACTCACAGGCCTTCGCTGTCACTGTAAGTGCGATGTGGAGCACTGGAGGGTTGAAGGAGGGGAGAGAGGTGCTGCGGTGACGCTGTGGCTCCCAGGTTGATAAGGACTGTGGTGAGGCAAGGCTGGGCGTGAGGAGACCCGTGAGGGGGCGACTGCAGTAATTCACATGCGAACGCAGGCCACTCAGAACATGGTGATGGGAAGGAAGATGGCCGTGTGTCCTTCATGTAAAACGGCTTTATTTCCTCATGGTTTGGGTGGAGTTGTGGGAGAGAGTGAGGCGGAGGGAAACTATGCCACAAAAGGACGGATGGCATGAGAGAGGAAACTGGGCAAGGAAGAGCCAGTAAACATGTAGGTAAAGTGAAACGAACTTTGCCTATGTAAGATAACAAGAACTGCCATCCAACTGTTAGGTTAAAAAGATGTGGTTGAAATGTTGAGCAGTAATCACAATGAGATGATTATTGAGTGAAGTAAAGTTTTTGTTTCCTTCTTAAGACACTCAACTTTAAACTTGACAATAGTTAAGCATGCAGCAAATTTTCAAAGGTAATTATGAAAGAGTAGACAGCACCAAACCGAGAGAAAAGGTGGAATGAAAATAACCTGGTGAAGTAAACTGGTGAATCTCTGAAGGAGAAGAATTGGAAGCAGAGCCATGGAGACAGCAGAATATGAAAGGCAAAAGAAGAGAAATAAATACAAACATACATCCCAGTTGCTCCTTCCTATTTGAGCACTTTCTTATCCTTTTTATCCATATCTATTGTACCTTCCAGATTTTATTTACTCTTTCAGGTTCTTATAGTAGAGAGGAAATATGATGTTTACACATGAGAATCTGATTTATTTCACTTATGAGTATGGCCTCTAGCTGCATCCATTTACCTATAAAAGCCTGTAGTTTATTTTTCTTTATAGCTGAGTAATACTCCATTGTATAAAAATGCCACATCATTTTTATCCATTCCTCAGTTGATGGACATTTGGGTTGTTTCCAAGATTTAGCTATTACAAATTGTGCTGCTATAAACATGGGTGCACATATATCAATATGGGATGATGTCTTTAATTCTTCTGGGAAAATACCCAGGAGGGGAATAACTGGGTTGAATGGGACCTCTAATCCTGGTTTAAAAAAAAAAATACAAACATACAATACATTAAATATAAATGCATTATATTCACCAATTGGAGTACAGAAATGGTCAGATCAGATTAAAATATGCACGTACAAATTAGAATTGTATGCTATTCTCAAAAGTTACACAACACATAAGAAAGTACAATATTTAAACATGAAAGAATGGTTAAAAAAACTAACACTCATTTAACAAAGAAAGCCATAGAAGCCCTAATATCCAGACACAATAGATTTTACAGCAAAAAGTATTAGCAATAGAAAAGATTCAGTTCAGTTAAACCATCCCAACCATAAAAGTGTATGCACCTGTTAAAATTGCCTCGAAGTTCACAGAATTACAGGGGTAAATAAGCAAGCCAATAAATAATAAATTGGTACTGGTTAAGACTATCCCATAGGGGAAATTTCAACACTTTTTTACTAAATAAATATGCCATAATTTATTTAACCAGTCCCCACTAATAGTCCTTAAGGTTTTTACTAGCCAAGGGTACATTTGCAGTGAGATATTGCCACAGTCTTCCTGAGAAATACCGAAAGCTTTTATATCAGGTACAGTAGCATGTGTGTTTGTTTGATCCAAAATAAGATAATGACTATGAGAATATGACTCTTCCCTTTGTGGAAATGACCATACGGATCTGTCTCTTGTAGCGTGTGTAATAAACATGTAGCTTCTATTTCAGAAAATGTTTTATATTAATCTATTTTTCTCTCTTTTCAAGGAATATTTTACTGTTATCAGCAATACAATAAACTTCAGAAAAACCCAGAATCTTCATTATCTCTTTACGACGTTTTGATTCAGACTAATATAAACACGTACTTTCAGTTGAAACAGACATGGTTCATATTACGTGAGTAGACTTTTAAAATTAATTTAGTTGAAATTGTAATAATGAGAAACTTTTTATCTAAAGAAAATCTTGGGCTGGAGTAACCTGCTAAATACATTTATCACTAATGTAATTACAGGTAAATATCTACAAACTAGAGTAAATGAAAAGCCCCCTGAAGAGAATTTATTGTGTAATCTAAGAAAATACTACCTTACAAAGATATCAAACTATTTGTCTTCAGCTTAAAAATGGTTTGATGATGGATATTTGTAGACATTAATTTGATATCTAAGAAAAGTGTTTAAAAATATATATGCTTGATTTTTAAACTTGTTCTGAAACAAAAGAAAAATAAGAAAACCTCATAACAAAGCATTTGAACTATATAGGCATTATAATCAATAACTAAAAATAAATATACATTTTGAAATGTTTATTCAGATTGTTGAATTAGTTAAAGGTAATACCAACACTTTTTAAAGCAAGATGATTTTAATTTTATATTCTTAGAATGGTTTTATTATATTCCTTGTACTTTACAGAGACTTGTGTTCTTTAATCAAGATTTTAATAACATATAATTACATGTTGCTTTAAAAAATTCATTTCCACATTGTTTGTGTTGCTCCTTGCCATGTTGGAAGAATCTAGTAAGGAGCCCAGAAAGACCCTCAGAGGGGGCTGGTACCTGGTGGTGCAACATGGCTCGGTCCCATCCCTGTAAGGTGGGAATTTTGATTTTGCCTCTTCATTCAAAAATCCTCACCATGATGCCATTTTATTTGCTCACACCTTCAGGTACTCTTCCCATGAGCAGAAGGCAGCCCTCAGAGATACCTTCTTCAGGCTAGTGCCAACCTCGATAACCTAGGCTTGCCCCACAAAAATCCTACAAGATCCTTCTGTCTGGCATATTCCATCTTTCTCTTTTCCTTTACTAAGGCTTGATCAGAATGTCAAATTCTGACTCTTTGACTTCCTCATGTCTAGCTCCCTGAAGACTATTTTCCTTCACTTACATTATTTTTAAAAATACGCTATGGAACATTTGCCTCATTTGTAAATTTTCCTTTTAACTACAAAATGAGGCAGCTTGGGACTGTCACGTAGGCACCCCCATCACTTGGCCTAAATCTGGCTGGCTCCACCTTTTTTCAGCAATCCATTTGCTGTTCAACCTTTCTAAACAGACAATTTTGGCCCATTGTGTATCAAAGCTTCTAATTCTATTTCTGAGTGGATTTCAATTACTAGTTTATGGTCAGTGCCTGCTGTATGGTCAGAAGACCGTTGCACAAAAGAGTCCTGAATATGATCAGACTCTGCCATTGGAAATTTCAAGAGATGTACTGTTAAGAAAATACAGGGGACTCTTTTTCCTTTAAAATTTCATGTCTGGAGAGACCAATCACCTCTCAAATGAGCCTCAGGTTTCATAACCTGTTTATCAGATGTTCACTGGTAACTTTCTCCATTTGGACAAAATTGCTGGTACCAAAACCAAGTGAATACATGTGACATCGTATTACTGATAGAAACACTGAAAATAAGCAATATCATGAACACAAAATATTACCATTTTGTGACTTCTAGATTGTGTTAGGAGACAGTTCAGTTCCCCTCTCTGCCATAAGTATCACTGGGAACTTGGGTAGATATTTTAGCCCTCACGTCCTAGTCTCATTCTCTATTAAATAATAGAATGATACTGTCAGCTTTATAGATTACCAGATATGTTTCTATTATTTGCTCTTATTAAACACAAGAGGGTATGTAATCGATAAATTCAAAGGACATTTACATTTCTCAAATAAAACCATTTTAATATATCACTTTGTAAAGGCTTAAGCTTAGTATGCAGTAGTCTTTAACAATGCAATTTCAGAATATATAGTGATGCTTATGTATATTTCATGTTCCTAGATTTGTTCAAAGATAAGAATTCAAAGATAAGAATATGACTACATCCCACAATATAACGCTCAAATTAGTGTTTTAGAGAACTAGAACATGGGGAAAGGGAAGGGAAAATAAGTAGAATGAAGACATCCCATGTATACGACTCTAATAACCTCAGTGAATGTGAACATTATATGCCAAAGCATGAACTAAGATTAATAATATCAACAAGAATGAAAATGGAAAAATGAGAATTAAAGGAAGAGAGAGGGATGAGAGGAGAGAAGGAGATTAAAGAAACAAGTGCATATACCTACTCGCCAAGATCATTATAATCTACTAACAAAACAGGAATAATCATAGATTAACTAAAAGAAGACATAGAAGCAAGATGGTACATTACTAAATTCCTCTCACCCTTCTGGATGAACTGATTTGTGCTTACTTGGAGATATTATCCAATGTGTGATATGAGAATCTTACTGGCATAACCATACAATGAAATAATAAGCTCTCCATCACCGAAAGTATTCAAGCACGAACAGAATAACTACCCAGCAAGGTGATTCATTCCTCACAGGTAGAAGTTTAAGTTTCCATGAAGTTTTTTTTCTGACTTTCAGGATCTGTTTTGAGAAATACCATATTTTGTTAAGATCCATACCTTCCCCCCCCTTTTTAAAATTTCTGAAATCAGAATGCATCACAAAATTGCCAAATAGACATCAAATGAAGGGTTTCTTTATTTTTCCTAAACCTTTGTTACTAAATTAGTATATGTTGAAATTGAGAAAATATAAGTCTCTATGTCATCAAGTTAAATAAAACTAATTCAGCTAGCAGCTGAAGGGAAATAACTAGGACAGGACAGAAATAGAGGATTGGAGTTTTTATTAAAAAATATAGTAATGGCTTATCAAACTCTAAAAAAAATGAGGGTGGGCATGTAAGTTTACATGGATTCTAAAGACAAGTCCACAAGAATTCCTTTTACTTCTTTATACGCATACATTTTTCTTTGCAGATTCAGTTTCTTCACATAAATTTTAACACCATTCACTGTTTATTAAACCCTCAAATCTGTAGGACCTCAAAACTGAACTAGAGTTCCCTAGTTTTGGTAATGGCCATGTTGGGTTGGGTTTATACCTTGATTCCATGGATTACTGGTCCCAGAATAAAAACATAGCATTCAAGAGCCTGCCTTGTCAGGTAGCAGGGACAAATAGTAGGCATTGAGAGCAAGGTGGACAACCTGAGAATTTATTCTGTAGTGATTTCTTAATCAATGAAATTAATGGTGAGTACATCTGAAATAGCACTGCCAAAAGTGGCCATCCCTTCGTTGCTTCCATACCCAGTTTATATGAGTGCTGTGAAATGCTTTTGTGGATGAAATGAAGCCATTGATTTGCTCAAGCTTGAGCTATCCGGGTTTCTTATTATTTCTTGGAGGTGTCAAAAGTGACTTTCTAAGGCGAGCATTTTAGAGAGGCAGCACTGCTTAAATTATGAGGTATCAGAGTTGATAGAAATAATGATAAAGCTTAGTCCTAACCTTTGCAGAGAAATTTTGGCACTTTTTTGAATGGATGGGTATCACAGACTAATTTCTTTTTTCCTCTTCAAAGTGATAATACTCTCCGTCGTTGAACTGATCATCATCCTCTTGCTGATCTTCCTCAGGAAACGAATTCGTTTGGCCATTGCCCTGCTGAAAGAAGGGAGCAAGTAAGGCCCTTAATGTAGGGACTCAGACAGTGTGTATCCATCAGTTCATTCAGCCACCCCACTGCGTAGATGCTGCACCCCATTTTCCCCTTAGGAAGACTTGCTAGAGGAAACTATTTTCCATTCAAGAAGACTTGGTCAAGTTCAGACTCTTCTTTAGTAGAAAGGTCAGCACTACCAAGTCCTTCAATATTTGCAGACCTCAGTTATCATATGGTAAAATTTATCTAGTCTATGTATTAACACTTTTGAACACCAAGTTGTATATATAAAAGTAAACTAAATTCTATATAAAAGTTAGCTATATTATAGGTTCTACTATTTCCAGAGTGGGATGTTTGTTAATATTAATGATTGAACTATTTTATAAAACCTTAAATCATCATGATTCTATAAAGTCAATTATATGCTATTATCATTTCTCTACAAGGGGAAAATTTTCTAATAGCTTAATTTATTCTTAGAGTACCAGGCTATACATTTTGTATATAAAGCTCACAATTCAGGAACACTTAATACCTACAGCCATTTTTAATTTAAAAATCTTATGAACTAAACATCAAGTCTTTCATAAAATTCATGTTGAGAGGCAATAACACCTATAATTCATTTTGAGAGGCAATAACACCTATAGTTTCCAGATTATACCAAAAGGTCACATGAGGTTAGTACCTGTTACTCATTCATGGAAGAAACAAGGAACACATGCCTATAAAGCCAAAACTGTGCTTTCTACTTAGAATGAAGTAAGAACTAAGTTGTCAAGGACCAAGAGCCAAATTACTTTTAATCATCCTTAAGAACTATTTTAACAAAATTGCTCCATTATTATGGTAATAATAGTGCCACCTGAAGCCAGTGGTTTAAATAGTTAACAAGCAGTTTGTTAAACTCTTTCCTTTCCCTACAATAACTGTCACCCTGTCATTATCCACTGAAAACTACCGATTTTCTGGGTTTATTCCTTAAGTAGTATGTTATTGTGCAATTCACTGTAACTTGCTCCTCTTGTCCTGACCCTAAATGTATGTGTGCACATGGATACATGTGTGTGTGTGTGTGTGTGTGTGTGTGTGTGTGTGTGATAAACAACCAATGTGAGAAGCCACTAGTTTGTTCAGGAGAAAGTAAGGGCTGAAAGAAATGGATATAAGAATACAAAATAAACTCAATAATACAGTTAAAGTCAATAAGTGGAAAAATAATGAGACAAAGAAGGCAACAAATGTCGAGGAAATCTAAGACATGTCAGTGCATCTGGGATGATAAGATTTCCATAGTAATTTCCAATAGTTATATCAAATAGTGTCATGTTTAATCCACTGTCATATGCTGAAATAGTCACTTAAAAGAAGTTAGAAACAGAACAACTGAACTGGTGCACATTACAAATCTTAGGAGGAAATAGCCAAGAAATGATGATCTGGGACAAAAAAAGATAAAGAGTTACTTAAAGAGTTGCTATGAGGAGATAGTGGTAAAATGATTATTTCTTATCTGAGAATTAGTGGGTGCAAGTTACAAGGAGGCAGAACAGAAAGACTTTCTAACACTTCGTTAAGAAGATGAGTTAAGCTGTATTGTGTAAAAATAAATTCTCATCCCTCTGTCTGCACCAGTGAACACATTTTGTTTTATTTCAGAGCCATTGGATACATCCCTAGTACCTTAGTTTATCCAGTTTTAACTTTCATTTTGCTCTCCATCTGTTTTTCCTACTGGATTGTGACAGCAGTGTATCCTTTGGGAATTGATCTCTTTGAGCCTTACTTCCACATTACTATTCAGAAACCTGCAGTTGGTGTCTGGTGTCTTCTATCCCTGGGAAGATTGAGAAATATCCAGAAGAAATAACTGAATTTTTCTCCAGGTCATAAAGGGGTTGTAATCTACTGATTTAATTCCTCCCCCTGACCCCCCAGCAAGGGTCATGTGGTAGATTTGCTTTATTTTATGTCCGTATAAGCTAAGAAACCTCTTTAAGGTTTTGACTGTTAGGGGGATTACTCAGTACATCTGGCCAAGGTTATCTTAATCTAGGCCTGATAGAGGGCTGAATCATTAAAATACAGTATTAGAAGATTTATGAGGTTAGTTTCTCCATGGACTTTAGAGTTAGCTGCATTATTGCCTTGTCTATTTTCAAGCTACCAGAAAATTATCCTTAATAGAGTTTATTCAGTTCCTTGGCTACATCAGGAGCACCTGTTTACAAAGTTTCAGCCCCAGAGGGGCCATGTGTACATGAAAATGAAACCTGTGACCCAAGTGTAAGTAAAAGAAACTTTCTTGTTTACTTACTCCTCTTTACTTACTTCAGTGCAGAATTCTACTAGAGTTCATTTGCAACTGTAGGAGTCTTGGTGAGATAGAGCTGCTATTCACTGCTAGGAGGTTAGCTATGTACAGAAGGGGAGGCTTGGTCAGGTGACAGCAGGAGAGCACTGAAATTGGTGGGCAAAGCAGAGAGAAAGCATTGTCTTTTGCTGGGATTTCTTGCCCTATCAGAAGCTGGTATGGTTGATGAAAACACTAATAAATTTGAAATTTTACTGGCTGTTGAGTGATGAGCATATGAGTGAAACTGAGATACTTTCCAGAGTTTATTAAAGAATAATTTAATATGACATGGTAGCAGAGAGAAGAGTAACAGTAAAAGCTAAGGGAGAAGAAAAGTAAACTATGAAAGAGGAAAAGGCAGTGGGCTATTATCTTGGAATGGTGTATGATATTCTCATGTTGATCTTTTCTGACTACAGATTTTTAGTTCAACGGATGTTCCCAAAGCATGCCCTGGGGCTCTCTGTAACTTCGCTTTCTATGGTGGAAAAAGTCTGTACCATCAATACCTAGCTATCTTGCATTTGTACAATCTATTTGTCTTTCTTTGGCTTATAAACTTTGTCCTTGCATTGGGTCAGTGTACCCTTGCTGGTGCCTTTGCTAGTTACTACTGGGCCATGAAAAAACCTGACGACATCCCAGCACTTCCCCTTTTTACTGCATTTGGACAAGCAGTACGGTAAGCTTCATGTTAAACCCTACACCCTTTTCCTCATCTCTGGTTAGTGTGTTACTAAGGATTAATTTGGCTCTGTATCTCCACTGATCGGGTCAAACATCCTAATGTATGAAAATGCTACTGATAAATAAAGGATAAGACAGATGTATATGATTTAAAACCACTTATGGAGACTTTTATACATTTGAATAATATCTTCTAAAGATCCTTTTTACCTGAAAACTGTTCAGCTAGCAACGTATTCATTAATAGCAATAATACTTTAACTTTTGTTCTCATTTTATCTTTGCCTAGATATCACACGGGATCCCTAGCATTTGGATCATTAATTCTTGTGTTAATTCAGATGTTTAAAGTGATCCTAGAATACTTGGACAGACATCTTAAAAGTAAGGCTTCAGAATGTATCTCAGACTTTCTGACTTATGTAAAGAGAATTGACTGGGATGGGGTAGGGGAGAGGTATGACTCTAAGTTGGACTAGGGTAGAAAGGAAGGAAATTGTTAAGTCTGGGATATGTTTTAAAGAGCAATCCAAAAGGACTTGTTGAGTGATTGGATGTCAGGCGGAGGGAGGAGCAATGGTGAAGGAAAAGATAAAATTGGTGTGATCTTATGTATTAAGATATAGAAGCCAGCAGAAACAAATTTCAAAAAGGTGAGGATTTCTGATTTAATGTGTTTCTGTTGAGAAGCACAGTGGAGATGCCCAGTAGGCATCTCCTAGTTGAGAGCTCAGGTCATGTTAGTAAAATACAAATGTGGGTGGCATTGCCTTCTTAATGAAACATGTAGTTTATAAACATGTGAGCTCTGCTTATAATGTGCTTAAAAGATTTCTGGGCATGGTGGTGCATGCCTATAATCCCAGCACTTGGGAAGCTGAGGCAGGAGGATCATTGTGAGTTCAAGACCAGCCTGGGCTACAAAGTTCAAGGCCAGCCTGAACTGCATAGTGAGACCCTGTCTCAAAAAACAAAGCAAAGCAAAACAAAAAGATAGCCAAAACCATCTTGAAAGAAACATCAAACTTGAAAGATCAACACTTGCTGTCTTCCAAATTTCATACAAAGTTACAATAATCAAAACAGTGTGATATTGGCACAGGGCAGACATACAGACCTAGAACAGAAACCCAAAATAAACCCTTACATATAAAACTATTTGATATGAAAAGATCAGTCCTTTTCAGATGGAAAAACTGGACTCTTACACTAAATTAAATTGAAATTAACTCAAAATGAGTCATAGATGGAAAAATAGCAGGTAATACTGTAAAACTCATAAGAAAGCATAGGAAAAATCTTTATGAATTGGATTTGGTATAGATTTCTTGGCTATCACATCAAAAGCATAGGGAATGAAAGGAAAAATAAATTGGACTGGATCAAAATTAAAAACATTTGCACATCGAATCAAAGGAAGAGAAAGAGAAGGAAGAGGAGGCAGAGGAAGGTGAGAGGAGGGGGTGAGGAGGGGAAAAGAAGGAAGAGAGAGGGAGGGAGGGATAATGGGAGAAAATACTTGAAAATACCACAGGATGGATTAACAGAGAACTTCTACAACTCAGCAGCAAAAACACAAAACAACAACAACAACAGCAAAATACAGCAAAGACACAATTCTGCAAAGATAATATACGACATAGAAATGGCCAATAAGGACAGGAAAAGACACTCAGTATCACTAGGCATCTGAGAAATCAAAAGCACTTTTTACTGAGCTACCACTTCACACCCACTAGAGTGACTATAAAAATGACAACAACAAATACAAAAGAATGATTTGTGTTTGTAAGGATACAGCAAAATTCAAACCCTTGTATGTTGTTGAAAATGTAAAATGGTATAGCCTCTGTAGAAAAAGTGTGGTTGTTCCTTAAAAAGTCAAAATTTCCAATCTACCCGGAAACTCCACTTCTAAAGATACACTCAGAAAATTGAAGGCAAGGGAGCAAACAGATATTTGCCCACCAGTATTCACGGCAGCATCATTACCAATAGCCAAGTGATGGAAACAGCTCACGTTTCCATTATAAGTTGAATCGCAAAGCGTGTTACCGACACACAGCGGAATATCAACCTTCAAAAGGAATGAAAGGATGAGCCTTGAAAACATGAAACCCGGTGAGATGAGCAAGTACAAAAGGGCACATTTATACTACTCGCTTGGGAGGTGCCCTGGAAGAGGAAAATTCATACCGACAGAAAGGATAACAGAGGTTGCAAGCGGCCATGGGAGGGCAAGGAATGGTTGTGGAATGCTTACAGAATTTCTGTTTGAGATGATACAAAGTTCTGAAAATGAATAGTGGTGATTGCCGCACAGCACTGCAAATGTACTCGAGGTCACTGAACTGTACACTTAAGAATGCCAGTGTGTATCTAAATATTTGCTTCTTGTAGAGACCCAGAACGTTGTCTCTAAATTCCTCAAATGCTGCCTGGGATGCTGCTTCTGGTGTTTGGAAAAACTGATAAAGTTTTTAAACAAAAATGCCTATATTATGGTAAGTAGATTTTTTTATTTATTAAATTGCTGTTTTCCAAACCGAGCCCCCTGTCTGCATGCTTCGGCTGCAGCAGTTTTATATCCATGCAGTCAAATGTATCGCTGCACTGATACAAGGATTCCTGACCCCAGTGCAGGATTCACAGCTACGCTGTCCTACTTGAAATAGTATCTTAACCATACTTTATTAGTACTCTCAGTAGCTTTTCATGAGGGTAGATATTATTTCCATTGGAAATTAAAAAAGATGCTAGACTGTGAATAGTTTATGTGTTTTTGACAGTTTATTGGGAGGAAAGCTTTTTTGGTCACTGGAAGAAGAAATGGTCTTTCTAACGCTGGGATTTACATAACTGTAAGGGCTGGTCTGATGGTTTGTGTGAATCGTGTGTTGGAATGTGTGGGCATTGATATAATTTATTACTTAGTTCCTATGCAAGTTTGTAGATTTCTACAGAAATATTTTTAAATAGGTGATCCAGAAATAGAATTCTCTTACCATTTAGAAGCTACATATCTTAGTCACTTTCTTCATTGCTGGGACAAAACACACACCCCCTGCAAATTAAAGGAAGAAAGGTTTATTTTGGCTCATCATTTGTAGAGATTTCAGTCCATTTCTAGCTGGCGCCAAGGCAGGGCAGAACGGCAGAGGGGTCTGACAGAGGAGAGAGGAGCTACAGTATGGGGGCCGGGAGGCAGAAAGCTCAAGGGAGGAGCAGGAAGCAGCTAAGCCCTTCAGGGCCATGCTCACCTTCCAACCAGATCCATCTCCTAATAGCAAGTCAGCTCTGAGCCCCAGTAATCCACACACTTTCCCAAAGCCCCAGCTGGGAGTTCATGAGACTCTTGGGAGACATCTAGTTATAAATTATAACCCCAAACCCTTATGACATTTGCTTATTGTCACAGTGACTCGGTGTGGAGACGTGCTTAGAATAGCCATGGTGATTCTAATAGGCATTAATTCACCTCCAGTGAGAGTACAGTGTTGAACCTTTTAATCAGTAAATCAAGTACAGTGAAAGGCATTGGATTGTCTTCAGCGTAAATTTTGAGGTTGACATTATAACATTTAACCCATTAAACAATAGACTGTAGGGGGCTGGGGATTTAGTTCAGTGGCACAGCGCCTGCCTGGCAAGCACAAGATCATGAGTTCAATTCCTGGTACCGGAAAAAAAAAACAAAAAATAACAACAACAACATCAAAACAATAGACTGTAGCCAGAACATTTCAAAGACAAAGCCCTTACCTGAGATTTGAAAATAAGACCAGCTTCTGTTGAAGGCTGCCTAGTCCCCCAGGGCCTGGGGGTGCACAGCGTGGGCAGAGCAGTGTGTCACTAGTGACCCAGAGCTAGAGTTGAGACACACAGTTCCCGGGCCTCCCACAAACCCAAATGGTGGAAAGAGGATGCAGGAGGGATCAGCCGGGATGACAGGAATTATTATTGGTATTGTCCTGTCGTTGGGTTGGATTGTCCTTTGGTTCTGTCATGAAACTGAAATTGAAATAATATCAACCGTCTTCCTTAGATTGCAATATATGGCAAAAACTTCTGCAGGTCAGCCAGAGATGCTTTCAACCTTCTGATGAGAAACATTTTAAAGTAAGTAATCGATAGAAAAGTACAAACTACAATTTGTTGAGCCTCAGCATTCTACCTTTACATGCTGCTATGTGAAGTACTGGTAGCCTTATCACAAATAGTGTCTCTTAAATGGAGAGAGTTAAATCTTCTTTCGCATACCACCTGTTTGTTTTTTCAGATGTGAGAACTCTTTCCATTTTCCGCCTAGGTTTTTATACCCACTGGCATTTATTCCTTTTTATTTTCCCCTCTGCTTAAGAAATGGCCCAGATCATCATCCTGACACTGGCCATTTCTACCTCCCCAAAATGATAAAGATTAATTGGGCAAAATCAGAGTACACACACCCCATCCCTAGGATTCAGGTCTCCATCCCAAAGCAGAGAGGAGGAATCACTGTCACCCAACACACGACAGCCCTACAATGCCATCTTCTGTTTAGTTCCTTAAACATAAGTGGCAACTTCACTCCTGTGTTTCTCTTGCATTTAACAAGCCCTGTGTTCATTTCCTGAATTTAACGATTGCCAAGCGAAATTTCAGCAAAGACACATCAAAATGGACATGTGAGTTATTTAATCCCTTAAATATCAAGTCACAAATGTGTTCTAAACACAGTATTGCACTTTCTTTTTTCAAATGGTCAGAGTTGCAGTTACAGATGAAGTCACACATTTTGTGTTAATCCTGGGGAAAATCCTAATTTCTGCACTTATAGGTAAGTAATTATCACAATAAATAATGAAAAGTTGAAAAGACTCTTGGAAAAAACTGTTTTTCTATGCAAAGCTGTATACCTTTGCCAGGGCATAATACGTACTCATACATGTTCTGCTTTTTCAATGTAGGTATCCTGGCCTTCTTACTTTTTACAGAAAAAATGCCAATGGTTTTGGGAGGACCAACATCTCTAAATTACTACTGGGTACCTTTGCTGGTAAGAAGTGGCGTCTGTCGTGTTCAGTTGGGGCTGCTATAACAGAAGTACCACAGACTAAGAGGCTTAAACAACAGGAATTTGGGGGCTGGGGATTTAGCTCAGCGGCACAGCGCCTGCCTGGCAAGCGCAAGGTCGTAAGTTTGATTCCTGATACCGGAAAAAAAAAAAAAAAAAAAAAAAAGCAAAAAAAAAACAACGGGAATTTATTTCTGACTGCTCTGATGGCTGGGAAGTCCCAGATCAAGGCTCTGTCTCATTCAGTTGACGGCCTTCTTCCCAGCGTTCAGAGGGACAGAGAGACCACGCCTTTCGCGTCTTCTCTTACAAGGGTACTGATCCTTTCATAAGGATATCGCCTTCTTGACCGAAAACCTCTCACAGGACTTACCTTCAAATTCCATCACATTGGGAGTTAGGGCTTCAGTGTAAAATTCGGTGGGTTTTTTCGGGGGGCGTGTCACAATTCAGTCCACAGCAGATGAGTACTATTGATTCTGATGGATCAGAGATGTAAGTGTTTTAATAATAAGAAAAGTAGTAATGACAGCTGATAGTACGGGTCCTACTGTGTGCTGACCCCCATCCTGCCCTTCAGATTGGGTTCCTTGGAAAAAACTACCTACCGAGGTAGAGGATTGCATGCAAAAGTTTTATCAGGAGTTCTGTCCTGAGATGCATCTGTAAGGAAGAGGGGCGGGCAGGCCAGGGCAGCAGTGGAGGCTGGGCGGTGCTGACTCGCGGCTGAGGCCATAGATGTAATTCCAGGAAGTTTGGGAAAAGAGCCCGGGCCTTTACAAACCACAACAGACAGCTGGTAGCCACAGCTGACCTTAAGCAGCGTGTGACCTTGGGTGAGGCAGTTCCCTGCAGGGAGGGCAATTGCTTGTCCTGGAAGCAGCTGAGTCAGCAGCGGCCTGCATTCACCCAATGGGATGGGCGGAGCAGCTGGAAGAGACCTGGGTGAGAACTGCTGTATCTATTACAGTGTATGAACTCCTTACTCCGTAGGATATAAATGCTGTCAGTCACATGCTCCTCATCCCTGCTGCCCACTTCATAAAGGAGGGACAGAGAGGTTACGGAACTTGCTGAGGGCTCAAGCTGTGATTCAAATCCAGGCAGTGTGTGGTCAGAACCCCTTACGCTTCCCTCCCTGGGTATACAGGATCCTAAAGCTGGGCTATTTTGGTTGGCCTTTGGGGAAAGCAGTAGCACGGACAGGTAATCTAGTACCTTTCCTTTAAATCTCAGGACAAAGCTCGCAAAATTGCGTGGCCTGTACATCGAAGCCTTTTCCAACACAGAGTTTGGCTTTCATTTGTAGCTGCTTTATTGTTCTGTGAAACAGAGCCAATGACCTGTTGGTCTCTTCTTTGCCCATTTACAGACTGTCATTTTGGGATCTTACCTAGTTGCCCATGGCTGCTTTAGTGTCTATGCAACATGCGTTGAAACAATTTTCCTCTGCTTCTGTAAGTACTCCATGGGCGGGGTCCCCTTGGTAGGTAGCTGGAGAGGAGAAGGTAAAGGCGGATGCCCTTAGCTGGCTTGTGGATTCGCTTACCTGTCTACAACTGCAAAGCAGTATTTATTTGGAAGGAGACATTGCTGTGTCGGTGCTTTTAAAGCCATAGCTGCTGAGAACTAAGCCAGAGGCAGAGAGACAAATATTGTATCATCTCACTTAAATGTGAAATCGAAACCTTCAAACTCAGAAACAAGGAGGATGGTGACCAGGAATCCAGGGCTGAGGAAGATGGTGAGAAGCTGGCCAAAGGGTAGGAACTCACACGTACAAGATGGACACACTCTGGAAGGCTGATGTACAGCATGGTGACCATAGTTACTAATACTCTACCATATACTTGAAATTCGTCATTGAGATCTGAAATATTATACACACACACACACAGACACACACACACAGACACACACACACAGACACACAAATGTCTTTGTGAGATAATAAATATGTTAACTAGCTTGTTAGTGGTAATAATTCCATAATATCCCTATATATCAAAGCGTTGCATAACTTTAATATATACAATTTTTTTGTCAGTTATACCTCAATAAAGCTGGATGGAAATTATACTTTAGGAAAGCTGTGAGCAAAATACAAAATCACACTCATACGCACACTTAAATAATTAACAACCGAGACTGCAGAGTTTGCAAAGCACAGGAGGGTCAGCCCCTGACAGGAGCTCAGGCTGCATGGCTTGGTGCTAGCGAGATGCCACTTTGTCCTTTCTGAATGCTGTCAAATCCCTCGTAGTGACGGGCTTCTGCTGTGGTTTGTGAACAGAATCGAGGTTGCAACTGGACTTTGGGAAGTGGGTTTGGGGAATTCCTTGAGGACCTCTATTCCCATAAAGCCAAGATGGCAACAATTTCAAAGCCACCCGGGACAAATTCACACGATGTAACATGGTGACAAACTGACAGGGTTCAGGGAAGAGTGCGCCTAGGAAGTGGCGTGATCCATGCAGAGGCTTGGAGTTAATGTGCATCCTGAGAGCTTCCATCACTGACTTATATACTGTGACCTATGCAGCAGGTGTGACTCACACACACAGGATGAGTATTTTTATTTTAGTGCCTCTTCTAAAACAACCTGGAGAACCTAATGCTATTAGGACTTTGATCTGGCCCTCACTTTTGGTGAATTTCTTGGGCAAATCTAGAGAAGATGGGATTAGCAGGTAAGAGCAGAATCTAGCCAGGTGTGGTTGGTGCATACCTGTAATCCCAGCATTCTGGGAGGCTGAAGCGGGAGGACTGCAAGTTTGAGCCCAGTTGGGCAACTTGGTGAATTAAGAAGACCCTCCCTCAAAACAGAACATAACAAATTTTTTTTAAAAGGGCTGTGGATGTAACTCAGTGCAAAAGCCCTTAGTTCAATCTCAGTCACACATCAAAATTAGCAAAAATAACAGAACCTGTTAGCCATACTGTCACACATCCTGAGTAATTATTTCTCTAGCACAATTGCTGGAGGACAAGCAGGAAAAACTCTCTTGCAGTACATCGCTGAGTACAGAGCCAAGAGTTTAGTTTTTAGAGCAAACTACAGCACCACCTTCACAGTGGGATTAGACGTAGAGATCATTACAGGAGTAAAGAAATAGCCCCTCCCAAAGTAAGACCCACCCTTTACGTAGTTCCTAACACATAGCAGAAACAGAACTCTGGACTGTGCAGAGGTTTCTTCTCTCATCTCAGATGCTCATCACAAGAGCAATATTTGGAGATCCCTCTCTGACCTTCCTCTCTTATAGCTGAAAATATTTCTCAAAATTTATTGCAGGAAATGTGTAGCACCTACTAGTTTCCAGTCTGTGCAAGCTTGGGCTAATTTTGTTAATTGTAAAGATGGCAGCTGATGTAAATTTGAACAATAAGAAATTTCCCACCCATATTTGTTAATAAATTTCCAACTTCTTGAAAGTGAGATATACTATCAGTTTTATTCTGTATGTTGTATGTTGACATGAATAGCTTCCCTTCAAAGGTTCCTGTCTTTGATAATAAAGGACAAGGGAAGCCATATGGTATTTTTCCTCCTTCCCCAGCTGTTAGGATGGGTAACATCATCCTTTGGAAAACATTCTTCTTAAAGATACCCCAAGGCAAACTCTGATTGTGTAGAACTATACTTTTATTTTTTCTGTATCTTTTTATACCTATTATCCTGGTTGCCAGAAAACTTGTGCTTTTCTTTTTTTAATGCCAACCATTTGTAAACACTTTATTTATAGAAGCATGACATCTTTTAACATCACAAGGCACTGAGAATCCTGCTGGAAAGAATAATAGTTGTAGATGATTATTAATGTGATCCAGACCAGGCTTCCTTCCAGTACCTCCAGGACAGTAATGATATAGGCATATGCTATGTGATCTTGTACAGAAATAAGATTAAGGATAAAAAGAAGAACAAAAATGTCCAGTGTCTATCAAGTTCCTTAGCTTTTCATTTTGTGAGGAGGGTTACATGCATATGTGAGGTCTTATTTAAAAACCTACTAAACCAATAATCCCACCATTCCCAAAAGAATATAGATACTGTCTGCAGTGAAATATATGCATTTGCAGTAAAGCGAATCCCATGCAGACATCTCCTTGATTTTCAGCATGACTCTGCTGCCTTCCCCAGCCACCCAGCAGGTAGATCAGTAACAGCCTATCAATTTCCCTATTATCTTAAGCAATCAAGACAAGAAGGTGTATTTACAGGCTACGAGTCAGGAAACACTCGTGTTAGCTTTCGAATACAATCTGAGGCAGACCGCAAAGATTTACAGCGAGGCACTTCATAGTTAAGTAGGATGAGAACTGGATTAGACGCCAAGAGACTGGGTTTTCTTCCCTTCCTCACTGCCTCAGAATCCTCAACTTCAGCGGAGTCCTTTACATCCCTGGTTCAGCTGATTCATCTATAGTACACGTGTGTAAACTACTATTAGACGTGACTTGAAGCTCTCAAATGCAACTGTTCCTCTTAACACACTTTGTATTTATCTTTGAGCCCAAAGAGGTGGCGATTTATACAGTTCTGAAAAGAGTGGTCGCAGGACTTAAGGAGAAAATTTTGAAGAACATGGAAAGCTTTGTTAACTTAAACCATCAAAATAAACCTCTTGGGGAGCAGAAATGAGCAGGGGAAAGGGTCAGCGCTTTACAGCAGAGCTTGGGGCTTTTTGTCTGGTCCAGCATCAGCAATTTAACTGCGCTAATTTGTCTTCTACTTTTTTTTTTCTAGCTTGTTTTCTGTTTTACTTTCTAACACTGATATCTCTGATTTCTTCCCTTGTTCAACTACTCTCCAACTTATAAAAATGCACATAATTGTTCTGCTGCTGCTTGCTGCCTTTGCCCTGCTTTGGCTGCCGCAAATACAGGTGAAGATCTGGAAAGGAATGATGGATCTGCAGAAAGGCCCTACTTCATAACCCTTAGCCTGCACGAGATTCTGGTCAAGAAGCAACCAGTCCCCCAGAAGCAGAAAGAGTAGCAAAGCTCCAAACAGTGCCCTCTGCTTTGAAGTTGACACTTTGTGAATTAGGTCAACTGTCATTTGAAAATGTTGCTTTGGAGTAATGGGAAATTTCGGAGCTACTTCTAAAAAAAGCTGGTACTTAGTACCATAGAGTGGTCAGGCATTTGATGGCGGTGGCCTCTATGAAGTGGGACACTTTATGTATGACGGTCCCCGTGGAAGAGTCAAATGTTCATGTCAAACATTTTTAAAAACTGATAGCTGAAAGTGTTTTAATAACTTTTGTAACTCAGCGTGTTGTTTCTACAGCAGCACTTTGATAGCCTTTCTTTTTATAAGTGTAAATTTGTAAAGGATATCCAGGCAATTTTTGAAAGCACTATAAATGTATATTCAACTAGCCATAAAAATATTGATTTATAGTTAACCAGCATAAGGTACTACATTTGTAAATATGGTGCTATTGTTATATTTCTACTGTTCAAGCTGGTGGGCAGCTCTAAACTGTGATTAAATGTGTATTAATGGTTCCTTATGATGTATATTTTAGTAAGTGAGTGAAGTCCATAACAAACGGCTAGATATTAATGTCAGACAGGTTCTACTGAGAACAGTCCTGGGCAGGAGTTCCTGTGGGACCTTCGCAGTTCATTGTCTTTTAGTGAATTTATATTTGTAATGAAGCTGAATTTGAGTCCCAGAATGTTGTTCCAATAATATGAGCTTCTGGCCACCATAAAAATATCCTGAACAAAAAAAAAAAATTCTACATAACTCATACTACTGGTCTCTAACACAGATTTCCCATTTCTACCATATAGAAGAGTTTGTTTCAAAGGGGTGATTTTTTTCTTTTCATGAGCATACCTGTATTTCTAGATGAAAGAGATGTGTGGCCTTTATATACAAAAGGTCTAATTTTAGCTCACCTTTCAGTGAGGAAAGAGAAAAGATAAGTGAGACATTTTAGATTTTGCGCTAAGGGAATATATGATTGCCTCCATTAGACGCCTCATCGGGTACCTTTACAAGGGACATACTTGAATCTCCCTCTCAAGGGCTTAGGAGGAATATTATCGCTATACTCCATGCGGCTGGCCAGAGCAAGCAGCCGGCCTCTGGCAAGACAAACCTAATTCTTGCATGGCCAGGCAAAGCATGAATCAGACACTCATACACCTCGTCTATTCATCCCATGTGCAAAGGTATAGAATGTGTCTGACAGTGTAAAAATAAACCCCCAAAGGAGCATTGAATCAATTGGCATCTTTCTGGCTTTTCCACTAATCTTGTATTTAACAGCAAGGGATATGTTGATCTAGCACGCTGATCAGATTATGATGTGCATATCCAACAAGACAATCAGAAATGTATGCTTGTGCTACAAGTTAATACAAATACTACTTTCTTTAATTATCCTGCAGTGTAGGAACTTAAACTTAGATAGATTTCATGGCAGCTTAATAACAAGAAGCCAATAAATAGGGAAAGATTTTAAAATATTGGTCCTTAAAATGATCACCAATTGTTTTTGACTCACTTTCTTAAGATTATCGGAGCAAGAGTGTCCCTTGGCTTCAGCTCTTCCTCATTCTCATGAGCCTTGAAGGACAAGCCAAGGAAGAGCGCTCACTTTTCTTTCTAGACGTTTTTCTTATTACTTTCTTACTCAGTAATACAAGGGCCAGAACAAAAATCTAGTGGAATAGTGACTTCTACCAGTGAACTTGTTATACGTGCAGATGCCTGCACCCACTGTGTTTGTAGACGGGCATTGTATAAAACATCACAAAGCTCTCCAGGTGATTCTGACACACAGAAAAGTTGGAAAAATCACTTGAATAGCATACAAATTAGCATGTGAGCAACTAGTCGCTTGTTTAACTGTTTCATGGGCCTAGTCCCAGCTAGAAAAATACTGTCTGTTATTTCTTTGTGTCATTTAAATAAGTAGATTAACAGTGAGCAGTGTTTTGAGAAGAAATTTAGAAGCCATTTTCTTACAAAGCAAGTAAATTGATATTTGTGGGAAAAAAAAAAACAGCAATAGTTCTCAACACTTGCAGTTGAAAGATTTGAAATACTGTATGTTAACATTTTACAAATGATGTTTTCCAAGGCCATGCCACCAAAGCTGTTGGTGACAAAACAAAAGCAATTTTGAATAAGTACGGTAGTTGAGAAAGTACATCAAGAAAAAAAGAAGGTAAATACAAATTATTTCCTCAACCATGCACCTTAACGGCATGCAATATTGGCAGAACCTGACCTGGGACACTGAATGAGATCATATCTTATTGACAAGACAAGAAGGGCTGATTGTTTTTTCATACCTATGTTTACAATAGCACTGACGCCAAACCGTGCTGTTTTTAAAATGCGGTATCTCGAATTGCTGTAAGGCGAGCGGGCAGCAGATGGCGCTGTTACTTCTCGTACGGTTTTGCTTTGTTAGTTATTGTGTGCCGTTCTTCCCCCTAGTGGAAGATTTAGAAAGAAACGAAGGTTCCGCTGCAAGACCCTTTTTCGTGAGCCCGTCTCTGATGAAGATTTTGGTGGAGCAAGATTCGTAAACTAAGGACCGGTAGAAGAGCAAATGTCATCTCACAGCGGTGTGTTACCTTTTCCTCCTCTGCTGTCTGAGCAGCACTTGTTTCATAAGCGCTCGGTGTGTAGGGACACTGTACTCACGACCTTGTTCGCTTGCGTTTGCATGTTTTATACCAAAGCTTACACTGTACAATGTGAAGCCATGGAAAGTTGCAATGAAATTGTTAATAACATGAAACATTTTTATACAAAGATCTTTCGTTTTGTAATTCATTTTTAAATAGAGTGGCTTGGATGTTTTGAAAATAATACCGAGTATGTTCATATTCTTTTAAATATTAAATTGAAAAAGGATCTGTTCCTTAAATTGATAGCTCCTAATATATTTTTAAGATGATAGCTAAATGACTTCTTCTGCAGGGAGAATTGGTAAACAAAGTAAACGTTTTTAAAGCTTTCCCCGCTCTTGTTTGACAGTAAACCAGTGATAGGACCACCTCACTCCAGTCTTTGCTACATGTAGAGTGTTTCCTGTTAGACAGATTCTCAACCATCCAGCCTTTACTACTTCGTCCTCTGACAAAGTGCCTTACTGGCTGTTTAACATGACCCAGCGCTTGTGGGCAAGTTTACAAACATTAAGAAAAATGAGAACCTGCAGTGTTTAGTGATTAAGACAAGTCTTGCATTTGTCTTCCTCTTGCTCACTGATGGGAAACCACTGGTCATTTCACCATGTTTGATATTCTCAGCATCAGAGAGTACATTATGGGGCATAAAAAAATGTCCCTCTGCCTAGCGCACATTCAGAAATGTGTGCTACATACAAGGAACACAAAAACTTGAAAGAAAGGACACTTGGGTTTTTTTGTTTTGCTTTTATTAAAAGAAATTTTGAAATGTAGTCTTTTCTATAGTCAATCTTTTAAAAATACAGTAGGTATATAACTGCATCTTTCTGTGTTTTACGCATACTAGAAAAAGAAACTTCTAGGAATTACAAAGGGAAACTTTAGCCCTGAAAGGGTGCTCGCAGATGTTATGTACTGAATAGCTCCATTCTATATGACTGTTTTCATCAGAGGCTGTTCTATATATGTCTCGCATTTTCTAACTTTTGATACAAAACAGCTTGTTTATAACATGTTGATTTTTTACTGCACAGTATAAACAAGAACACTTTCTCATTCAGTTTTAAATAATTTTACTGGTACTGCTAACTTTAAAGAAAATGAATTCAGTGTGTTCCTTTGTGATACAGAGTCCACGAAAGCATTCATCCTAAGGATATGTCAACCATAATGATAGTTGCTGAAAGATTTGCGAATCAATCAACATTAAGTAACATCAGTATATCTATCATCACATTTGTTTAAATGTGACTTTAGGTACTCTTAGGCCAAAAATAAACTCATGAGGGCAGGACAGTGTGAGCTCTATAATCGGTGTGCTTCTGCTGTGCAGAAATATTAGGAACATATTGTCTAAATACCTTTGATAACTAAGATGTTTCATACTTAATGAAATTTGTTGTTCATTGTTTTAGATATATTTGCTTTTTTTTCTTCTAATAAAGCTTTAGATAAGAAATGACTGTCTGTCTTTTTATTTCTTTACACTAAAAAAAGAGGGCAAACTTTTGTTTTTAAAACTCACCATGATTTGGTAGTATCTTTGCCATACTAAATATCTAGGGTGTCTTTCAATGTTTTGTTTCAACATGTAGATTTATTTATAATTTTTCTCTATGTATTACTAAACTGAAACTGAAAATTTATACAAATAAATAACTAAAGCTAAGTGAGCAAAGACTAAATTTTTTAAAACCAAACAATGGCCTTAATTAGTTCATAGGTTTTTGTTTTAATTCACCAAAGCTCACTCATTTGGTTTGGCAACATTCAGAAGAATAAAGTATCATTTAAAAACAACAGTGAATTTACAGAACCTAAAGAAATCAACATTCATTAACAGTAGTTTCTTAAAATAAGATTAAAGGTACCCCTAACTAGTCTAAAGATAAACAGTATCTGTTTAAGGTTGAATTGTACATTAAATCTTCAAAATAAATCTCCTTTAAAATTTAAGGCATCTCTTTCAAAAATAAAACAATATTCTTGCCCTTTCAATTGTTCTTTTAATGTTACAAATCTCATAAGATGTTTGCTATTAAAGGCAATGAGTTTTTTCTTATTTGAAATAAAAATAAAAGTTGGTTTCCAGAAGAAAATCAAATTCTGCTTTAGATCTTAATAGCTCCCATTTTTAAATGATAAAGCAATTATATTGTCAATAAATTATATGAAATTGGGGTATTTATTTTTCTATATGCCTAAAAAGCTTAAAAAAAGTTTGTGCATCCACATAGTAGTGAAGTTGCATGATGAAAGTTTCTATAGGATCGTCAGAGATATTGTATTATTAAACCTGATACTGGAAAGTGGGCTGTAAGCAATAATTCCTTATTTTTCTTTTAGTATCTAGCTGACCAGCACTCATTCCAATGTATGTTCTTTCACTTTTACAAGTGGTGGCTCAGGAAATTGCTCCTAAACTCTAACCAGGCATAGTAATTATCTCCAGTATTATCTGGTTCTGGATTGGGGAATATGCTTTATAAATCAGCCTTTCTTGGCACAAGACCTGGGGACAAAATTAAACTAAAATCATTATTGCAGACCATGGTGTATGAAATGATATCTTAACGTTTTTCTCATTTTCTTGCAAATAATAGTCTTAGATATCTGCACATTATTCTGTTTTGAAAATATACCTATAGGATTACAAGGACAAAATTCAATATACTGTGTCATTAATGAAAAATATCAATGTAGCAGA
Source organism: Chinchilla lanigera (assembly GCF_000276665.1). Lineage (NCBI taxonomy): Eukaryota > Metazoa > Chordata > Mammalia > Rodentia > Chinchillidae > Chinchilla > Chinchilla lanigera. The sequence goes on from NW_004955423.1 coordinate 17,618,364, forward strand.
TGCATGCTCCATTGAAATCAACAGCTTTCTGTCCTACAATCTAACTCTCATTATCTAGGTCTAGTGAAGGAAATTCTGGACTGAATTACTTCTTCAAAGTTATTTTCCATGTTCCATGATTTCAGTGTTGGGGTTAAGTAGATATTGAAGACTTTTCTCTCAGAGTCTCGTTACTTCTGGTCTTTGGTGCATCTATCATCTGCAAGAAATCAAAGCCAAGCCCACAAAATCATATGTGAATTCTTTCATTGATGAGTATTGAGTACCTTCTTATCCAAAGCTTGGGCGTCAGACTGATATCATGATCACAGTCTTGCTGAACTGAAGTGTTGCCTGCCCTCTTTACAACTTCCCAACTGCTTGCAATGAAAAGTCGTCAAAGCAGCACGGAATCTGGCACTCTCTTCTGTCATAGTTTGTGTGCTGGGTTGGATAATGGAGACTGTTAAAGGAGACATTTAAAAGCAGTCAGTTAGATTTTATTATTTGAAGCCACTAGCTTTTTTCTTTAAATTTAACTCTTTGGCTTTTCCCCTGGTGCATGGACTGGATGAAATGGAGTAATTTAAGCAAGTGGGAAAATTAGGAATGCAGATAAAATGTCCGTCTACTACTGGTTCAAAAACATGGTACATTTTTCCTTTCTGGAGCTTTACTGTTACGGAGCTCAGGGTGTGAACGGGGTAGGAAAAGCTTATCAAATGGGACAACGTTTGCATTCTACACAGACGCTGATATGAAACCTGGACCTGATTCATTGCTAGAATAACCTTGGAATCTCCACATTCTTCTACTGCAATAAATGTTCCCTGCTGCAGAAGAATCTGCAGAGAAAAGATGTCAAGAAAAGCTTTAGTGCCCAAGAAGAAACAGGAAATCCTAAGGATATATAAAAAGTTTCTAGTGGGATTCAAAGAGGGCAGTGTCACAGGAAATGAAGAGCATTCTCGATGTAATTCATGAATCTATTGAAAGAGAAACAGTAAATTAGAAGCCAGTCATCAAACAAGCAAAGATATTTTTCATCTTCTGGTAAACAGCAGGAAATGGACTGTTTTATAATAAAACTAATCACACAAATGTATTTAGCCCAAACAAACAATGATGTCCCAACATGACTTATGATTAAGAAATTCTACAAACATCTGCCTCCTCCGTGCAGAGCTCTGACATGTTAGCCAAAGCTTTGCTTTTGTGATGCTTGGGTGTATTCTTTGCCTCTGCACATGAGGATGGATTCTCTTCCACACTTTCTCACTTCCTTCATTCCAGTTTGGGGTCTTCCTGGATCTCATCTTTCCTTGCCTAAGGAAACTAATCACAAGTTTTTAGAAGGAAATGGAGGTAAGAGAGGAAAAGCAAGAGTGAAAATGAAGTCTGACCAGCAGCTTGGTTTGTGTTACAGAGTGGCATGTCCTCTCTGGAAACGCAAATGGTGGAGCTCAGATACCACACAGTGGCTGTTGGCAGGAGCTTTAGAGGCAGACCGCGAGAGTTCATTTGCAATGTCACCCTGCACCTGAGACCATGGCCTGCTGCCTAATTACTCCGAGGCTTTCTTAGCTGAACCTTAAAGCTTAGCTCCTCCTCCCAGTGATGTGGGAACAATGGCATGAGAGCCACGTGAATGACACCCGCACCTGCGGGCCTGCTTCCTAGACACTGTCCATGTCTCACAGCTGGTATTGGTGATAGTCTCTTGACTGAGGACGCTTTACTGGCCCCCTTCCTATCCCAGTGGGTAGCTAACTAGGGCCTCCCTGAGGAACTAGAAAAACGCTTCACAGTATCCATAGCTTTCTCCTCCCATTACTCCTATGGCCAGGCCAGAGTAAAAAGTATGCTGGTGACTCATCTTCCATCTCCTCAGCTTCATTCCAAATCTCACAAGACTTATACAGCTTGAATTCTTGGGTCTCTAAGGACACATTCTTTTTGAGTAACCCACAGGAATTTTACTGAGATTCCAGCTTTGCTGACGTACTGTTACCTTTCTTTTTTAATTTTAAATTCTGGCATTCAGTCAGTATTCAGTATTATGAAGCTAAAGAGTTGGATGGCATTTCTACAGATTCTTGACCTTTACTTGTTCTCTAAGCAATGGTGAAACCTGAATAACATTCAAATTTAATGTTGCATAACTGGATGATTGTGGCCCTTCAACACTAAGGCCTGAGATACGCACTTGTATTTCTGGGGGTGGGTTTTCTTTGCTGACCCTGCTCCACAAGTTTGTATAGGTCAGTGGAAAGCTGTCCTTTATTCTGGGTCCCCAAGTGGAGCTGCTCAGCAATCAGCTGCTGATGAACTATTGAGTTTTATCTTCAGGATGATCTGTTTGGGCTTCACACGGGGGGCTCTTATTGTCCTGAGGCTGAACAGGATAGGCTTACCAGTCTTACATAAAATCAGTGGAGAAGAAACCCATATTAAAAGCAATATTCTTTTTCCTTTTGTGAATCCTCAATTAGCTTCTAGTGGCCATAAAAGACAGAAGAAAGGAGTGGCCAGAAATAATTTTTGCCATACTGCTTAAGGAGCCGCAGTGATTATTTCAGCTCACCATGTAAACTGGTGGCAAGTCCTTTGCCACCTATAACATGAAACTTGAAATATCACTGTGTTTTTCTGGCAGGTTGGGGGGCATGAAAAGAAATTTTAAGTAATCACATCAAAGGGCAAAGAAAGAAATTTTTAGAGTTGTCCCATTATATTCCTTTTCCTATGGTTGTCTGAGCATTGGAGTATTTTTAGAATGGCAATTTTAGCATTTTTGTTAGAGGAAAGAGGTAATATCCGAGTACATAATGTTTCCCAGCTCTCACAACATGTAGATATTAAGATAAACAAAAATCTAACATGGAATATATAAACTGTTCAATAATATCTTTCCTAATTTATTGTTTTAAAATGATTTAGCTAAATGTTTAACTTTTTTAAAGAAAGCAAAACTATTTAAATTTTGCCCCTACTAGAAATTTCTTTTTAAAACAGCTTTGATTTGTTTCTCACAATCTTTTGGTTAGTATTGCTTTTGCATGTTGTTAGCATTGGGTACATAAATTTCTCTTGAACTGGTTTTATTTTTTTATTTTTATTTTTATTTTTATTTTTTGGTTTTTCTCCGGTACCGGGAACCGAACTCACGACCTTGCGCTTGCCAGGCAGGCGCTTTGCCGCTGAGCTAAATCCCCAGCCCCATTGAACTGGTTTTATTAAGTGTGAGCCATTTTGATATAGTTACTTATGGATAGTCCTTCATAGATCTTAAAAGCAAAAACAAAACAAAAACCAAAACACACATAGTGAGGATCCTTGAAGGGCTTTGATCGTGTCAGAGCCTATGCCTGGCATGGTTGTGCCTGCATGTGTAGAAGGTAAACAAATGTGTGTTAGGATGTGCATGGTATGTGTGGCCAGCATACAGCAGAGTATACCAGTGACTCATCTATCACTATCTCAGAAACACTATAAACAATCTCTTTCCATTTCTCAATAAATAGCTTCACTAACTACTAAAATTACCTTAATATTGATAACAGATGGGCTTGGGGTAGCTCAGTGGTACAGTGCTTGCCCAGCATGTGTGAGGCTCTGAGTTCGATCCCCAGCACCACACGCACATGCACACACACACACAGTGTCAGAACTAAGACCTGATCTAAAATGTTTCTCTTTCTGCTCTGATATATACCCTAAACCATGCAATACACTTACTAGTCTTACAGCATGCTGATATTGAAAGGCAAAACTCCACTGACACAATCTTCAAAGGGAAGACTTGCTATTATTGCAGTGCAAACGATTTAGCTGTCATTTGTTCACTAGCCAGCTTTTGGTGGAATTTATATAAGAGTGCCATGTGTATTTCATTCAAGCTCGGGGGAACTGCAATGCCTGCCTGTACTGCCCAGTCATCCCCCAAACAGGCAGTTGCTTGATCTAGGCTGTGCTTACATCATGTACAGCTGCGCCAAGCTCTTTCCCCACCTGGGACTGACCACTTGACTGTCAGACACCTACCCACAAGGCATCCTAGTCAAGTAAAGACATCAGCAAGCAGCCAAAGTAACGTGGGGGACTGAAATACCCTTGGGATCCAGACACAAATGCACGATACCCTTGTCACCAGATCTTCCCTCAGACTTGAAGAAGAAAAACCCACCTTGATAAGTACTAAAGTACTTCTGGGTATAAGGTGGTGTGCAAGATTGGAAAGTATATTTTGTCTCAATCCATTGCTGCTGCTTTAGGGCAGACATCACAAGTGCACAGCTGCTTCACAGCCCCCACCAGACTGTCAGTTCCATGAGGCACAGACTGTGTCTGTCTCAATCTCCACCATACGGTACGAGTGCACTAAATGCTTCTTTAATAAATGAGTGTTTATGATGGGGAAAGGGCTCATGGAGTGCTCACAGATGACCTGAGCAGTTTTGGGAAGAATACTGCAGGCAGAGATAGGAAGTTGATGAGAGAAAACAAAGATACCAAAAAGAAAGTGAGAGTTCCAAAAGGCAGGTGGCAAGGGAGAGTTTTGGTCGTGGAGTTTGGGCACTGTTGGTGCACCGTGGGAAGCTGGATGTGTGATACTCCTGAGTAGTACGGGTGAGCCCTGAAGCCTAGCACAGGAGGTCTATTGTATAGTGGGCAGGACAGGGGTGCTGCAGAATGGATATGACCTCAGAGGGTGTAAACTCGGAGGTAGGAGGACCGAGGACGCTTCTTGGTGTGCAGTACGCAGTTATAGAACAAAGAGACTGAGTAACCCACAGTGTAGAATAAGGATGCCTTTACCCTGTGAGGACAAGAATGGTTTCACTTTCTCCCCTTCATGCCACAAGCTGCTGTCATCTTCCTTTGAGAAAGGACACAGACAGGGGCTTTATACACCCTCCTGGACTAGTTACTTCACCTCTCTGGGTCTCAGATGGTTCATCTACAAAGCTGGGGAAACTGCACCTTGGAGTTGGTATAATATCACAAAAAAGTTAATGTTATAAGGCACTTAAAGTAACAGACACATGGTACCTGGCATGTTACAGGAGATAGCAAATGGACGCATGTAGATACATGCACAGAGAGATGTGTATTGAAACACAGATATGTAGAGAGAGGGTTTAGAGAGAGAGTTTCTTCCTCTCATTTACCATGTAGACGTAGACTCAGAAGACCGGGTATGGCTTTGTTCTCTGTGATTCTGGGTCTCAGTTACGTTATTTAGGAAAACTTGACGGCATGGATCAGGAAGCCTCTATACTTTCAAGTGCTGAGATTCTTTTGATTCTCAGGTTAAAACAGTGTCTTGGAATCATGTATCTCAGCAATTTCTCAGGAGAGGCAGAAGTAACAATCACTAACAACCTGGAGGGATCCACAACAACACTCTCTGATCCCAGAGGCCTCAGATCTTTCTCCCTACACAGGCAACAGATATGTCTAAGAGCCTTAATTCTTAAGAGTCACTTGTGAGTGAATAGGGGCTTAAGTCCCATTTTCCTTTGAGGCACTGCAAAGTTAAGTGTGTCAACCTCAGGCAGAGACACTAGAGTGAACAATGAAAGCACACGTGCTGGCTATAAACATTGGAAAGGAAGACTCAGATGCAGAGACTCAATGACATCGGAAGCACATTTTTAGACAAATCCTCATGGTGTTTGCGTAATAATGATCCTATCTTTACAGCTACAAGCTCCCGCACCATAATTATGTAAGAGACCCGGAGCCCAAGCAGCTTGGGGTAGAAGCTTTCATTGTCCCTTCACCATCTCCCCAACAGAGAGCAAGGACCTTCAGGATGCTGGCATGAGTCTTTGGGTCCTACCACAGCATGGGCTCCCACTGAGGCAGAACTCAGGAAACACAGGAACGTAAATAAAAAGCAGGGGTCAACAAAGTCCAAGGCATCCTCAGCAGTGGCTGAAAGCTCAGTACTATATGAAGCCATCGAAGCCTTCCTGAATTGGTTTGTGCTTCCGGCCTGTATTAGTTTGAATAATTAGGAAGGGAGTGCTTCCATTCATTTGTTCTAGACAGTTCCTCCCTGCTTTGAGGCATCCCCTCCAGGAGCCTCCTTCTGATGGCAGAGGTGGCAAATGCATAAATATGAAATACTAAGCAGAATGTGAGTCATCATAAAGTAAATAAAGCACCAGGGCATTTTAAAAGGGAAGCAGAAATGCTTTGTGCACTAAGTGGTATTTCAGTCATGTCTTTAAGGACTTGGAAGACTTTGAGTAGCAGGAACACAAGGAGGAAAATGGCATTTTAAGCAAAGAACAGAATTCAAGCAAGAATGAAGGCCGTAAAAGGACAATGCACCCCGAAAGTAACTAGCTAGTTGGCTTGTTAGGTAAATTAGATTAAGTAAGGTGAGGGGCTGCGGGAATTAATAAGAAAATACATGTCGGCGTTCCAGTGTAAAAATGTTTTATTTACTATTAAATTATGTAAGCCAGGATGTTTTAACAAGGAAAAAGAGGATCAAAGCTTAGGCAGTTGGAATCAAAAGGAAAATACCTAGATTCTGGGACTCTCAGAAGGCAAGTGCTTTGCTTCCCCAAAGGTGATGGGGACCCAGCCTCTGTGGCACGGCCTGGGTTAGAAGAACATAGGGAACCTCTAAGCGGCTCAGAACACACAGGATCCACCAGGAGTCCCAGTACGTGACGAGTTCAGAAGCGCTGGTCAAAGGAGAGCTGAGAAGAGCCCGAATAATTGTGGCTGCTCAGGGATGGCAGGGAGGAGACGAGGAGAAGTGAGAGGCCCATGGCATCTGAGGCTCTGTGCTGGGGACTGGGAGAACAGTGTGGTCATTTATGGCTGACATGAAAGGTAACAACTTGGATTCACATTTAGAGACAGAGGAGCCAGCAGGAGGGATATGGATACAGATTCCCAAAAGGCATTGGCATTAACCTACACAATATCACATGGCTCATGAGTAGCAAAGCTAGGATTCGGCTATACAACAGTTACATTTTCTTCTTAGAAGATAGACTGTGTATATTTTTCTTCCTTTTCGTATGAAAGTATAAGACTTTCTGGAAGAATCTATTCTACACCAGCACAGACTGTTGAGCTAACAAACATGCTCACCATGGGGCAGTTTGTGGTTCTGCATCTGTCTCCCTCCTCCGCGGCTGATCTTTGCGCAGTTTTGACCTAATACTGTTCTCTATCCCATGATGTTGATCCACTTCTATACCCCTTTAAACACTTTTCAGTCCCATTGCCTTAAGTCATTCTAGTGATTATTGTAATACTTTTGCCTGTCAGTGTGTTTCAGTAGCAGGAGACAGAAAAGACACAGCTTCCATTGTGTTTCAAGGATAAAGCCTTCTTAACTGGCTTTCACTTAATGGAGTAGGGTTTCCTCAGGCCGAGATCAAGGGCCCTGGTTGGCGGCGGCTTCCTCTTTCCATCCAAAGGAGGCGCTTCCAGCAGCCACCTGTGCCGCCTCTGTAGCATCGTTGGGTGAAACGTGCTGGGAGCGCGTTTCCCTGAGCAGGCGCTGGCACTGCGCCTCTGAAATAAATCCTGGCAGCTGCTGAAGGCAGCAGAGGGTGGGACGCAGAGGCAGACGTCTTACGGGGACCTTCGTTAATGGCCTTGGGTTGCCTTGATTTTCCACACATCTGACCAAGTCAATTTCCTGTCTCAGAACCCTTTCCATCTTTGTCAAATCCCCATGTTTTCTGCTCTTCATTCTTGGCCTGGCTGTGTGGATGATTGATTTTAATTTTTCTGCTTAAGATGTATCAAGTGTTTGCCTTTTGGGAAAGGATCCAGATCAATATCAAGAGAAGGACCTAAAGCTTAATTTTTTTCCAAATGATAAAATTGGAAGTCTATCGTTTGTTTCTTTCCTTTAAAAAAATTAAAATTATTTTAAGTGGGCATACCATAAAATCAACCTTGTAAAGACATAATTTTATAACTTTTGAAAATATATAGTCATGTAACATACTCAGGTCCTTTTAAAAAAGCCTTTGAAGAAAATATTAAATAACTATGCTAATATTTCAACTAACAGAATAATTATTAGCACAAAACGAGGTGACTTTTTTTACACAAGAAAGATTATGTTATTCATTAAGACATTTAAATACTGTAACATTTTGTTTATCTCCAAGAGAAACTTCTAGGTCTCGGATACACAGATATAAATAGACAAGATCAACATTTCCATGGTCTAATACAATCAATCCTCCCATGTTTGGTGCACATTTAAATTTCTCTTTTCCTTTTTGTTTAGTATAAATAATGTTTCGATGATTTGTTTTAAAGAATCTTGATTCTATTACCTTGAGTAGTTATTTATGTCATGCAAACTAAATGATATCTGGCTGAGAAATGGCGTTTACATTTCATAAGTTGGAAAATAATGTCGGGAAACCAAAGTAAGCAGAGGCACACAAATGTCAAGCCTATCGCTTCAAATCACACTTTCCAGATTTGGGAGAAAGTAATCCTCACGCGAACACATGACTAAGTGGGATGGTCTGTCAGTGGCTTTGTCTTGGAACCAGAACTGTGGGGAGAAAATAACATTAATGTGGAATAATCTATATGATTACAAATAATAAAACAAAAGTCCAAAAAAAAAGTCAATTTTGATAGCTTTGACCTTTCAGTTTTAAGGAAAATCATTATTTTCTCAGATTTATTTATTAAAGACCTTTTCTCTACTCCATCACTTATTTGGTGTCTCTTGTAAAGACAAGGCTTAGGCCCAAAATGAAATTCTTCCTTGAGATTGTCTGATTCCCCCAGGGGCAGTAAACCGGGTCTTTCTTTCAGCATATTGAGCATTTTGTGTCACAGTGGTCTGTTTACAAGTCTGTCTTCTTCCTGGGCTGTGTTTTTCCTTGAGGAAGGGACTATAACGTACTCATCCTTATTTTGACAGAGCCTGAGCCAAGAACCAACTTGCTAATGAATACCATCTAACTGCTAGATAAATGGCCACAATTCTTATCCAGGCAATTATCAGTTCTACCGAGGGACAATATGGTCCTAAACCACAATGCTGAACATTCATGATCTGGTCTATGGCCTTGCCATGATTGGTAAGGAAAAAAAAAACTCATCCATTTTAAAGCAGGTGTTCTTGATTGATAGGTATCTGAAATCAAGTCATTATCGTTTTCATGACATCATTAACATTTGATGTTCCTATGGACAGTTTTAGCTTTGGCAAAGGGCTATTAGATCTGACTCCAACGTAGTTAGAAAATACATTTATGTTTTTATTTCTTGGATTCTCTTGTTTCAGCAGCCAAGGGATAATGGCTTTGGTGATGACAACCTCTTCATAGATTATACTTCACACATCAGCTGCATATGCCCCATGCACTAAAAACCAATAGAACGGGCTGCGGGTTCCTTCTCTTTAAGGCTTGCGTGATATTTACGATGATGTTTTCATAAATTAATGGTTTGCTTGACTCATCTAGCAACTTGCGTCCGAATTTCAATGGCAAACTTTCTCTTTAGAAAAGGGCTTGATTAAACACAAGAAAATAAGGCAAAGACAAGATCATAATTTCCTCTTTACTTACTGGTGTCTTGTTTTCCTTTATCCCAAGAAAGAAGCAGCCCGTTTCTGCTTTGATGTGTTCATCTGTCAGGTGGTACAGATAAGAGTCAGCTATTATGGTGCCATCTACAATGGCAGATACCGTCTGATACCATTTCTAGGGGGCAGTTCCTGCTGAAACATTTCAGTGAGGGTTTCTAAAGAACAGGCCAAGATGTCAGGAATAGTTAGGGCTGATGCATGCCAAAGTCAGTGCAAAATAAGTAAAGAGGGAAATGAAGTTCTCTTCCAGGGAAGAAGGAAAGGTTTGCAAGATGGTTAAAAGCAGGCAATGCCCACAGAGTATGCTGAGCGGGACGTTGGTTGAACAGTCTGGTGGAGGGTCCGCAAGCTGCAAGCTGTAGACAAAGTCACTGGTGCCCATGTCTTAGCAGACCTTTCTGTGAAAGATCCTCTGGATCCAAACTTGTTGATGGAGTAAGAAAAAGCAAAAGACCTCCCAAGCTTGGAGCTCAGTCATTTCATGCAGGTTAATTTTCCAAAGAACAGGGTCTCTCCACACGGAGCGCAGGACCCAGGCATTGACTTCTTCTGAATAAGAAGGAAGACAAACAGCAGTGCACCAGAGCGGGGAGCACAAGCCAGAGGGAACTGGGAAGCCAGGCCCCTGGAAGGGACATGGAGGAAAGCAGTTCAGGAGATCCAGACAAGCTTCCCTCAAATATTTCAAGAGTAGTTGTGTAGAAAATCTTGGTCTGTGAAGACCAAGAAGGGTGGAGCATGAAGGGTGAATTCGAATCTAGAGACAAAAGTCTCAAGGTGTACATTTTACCTAAAGCCAGTAGTTGGGTAAGCAAGACATGTGCGTATAAATACACACAAAAGTTGACTTTTGACTCATTTCTTTAAACCTTCTCAGGAGCATGAATGTTCCCTATCCTGATGAAAACTTGGACAAATCTGTAAGTTTTCTATTTCCTTTTAAGTAAAAGAAAGTCCACAGACACTTACAGTTAAAAAGCACACCTCAGACTGGTAATGAAAAATGCCACGATGTCATGGGGCATGCCACTTCTTTATTTTTCCACCTCATGCTTTTTCGCCTCCCCCAGGTGGCTGTGATTGCTGGCCCTACGGGTACAATAAGGGAAGGACGGTGAGAGCATGAAAGGCCACCTTGACTGGTGTCTCTGCTGCAGTTCCTCAGGCCCCCTGGCTCTGCCAGTGATTAAGCCGATTCCATGTCACACTCTGTGTCCCTTGGTGGCCTCCTATCTGTGGTTCCTCTGGCCTAGTTGAATGCAGTTTGTTCTAATTGTTGCTCCTTTCTCCTCTGTCCCTAGGAACAGCCTCTCTTTGTTGAGACTTCAGTGTCCCATGGGTGTGCTTACTGAACAAGATCTAAGCTCCATCCCTGAGGGCTTGCTTTTACACACATAGATGCAGTCTGGAAATACAGCTCTCCCCGTGCAGCAGCTTCTCCTCCACTCCCTCGCAAAGCAGCTAACCAAGTCTCTCTCTCCTCACCCTAACCCTTGGTCCACTATGCCTGCCAGCTACGGGAAGCAAGTAGCCAGTTCTCCAAGAGCGGGAGCCCCCTTTCCTGGATTGGGTGGTGAAAAGGGCCCTGCATTGCTTTTGCGGCAAGTTCCTTCCCAGGAACTTGAACTTGAGCCTTACACCCACTGCGCTGCAGACTGGTTTTGAAACAATTTCTCCACCATAGTTGTCTTTCTCACAATGCATTTTAGAATGCAGCATCTATTGTCAACAGCGACTGAAAGGAAGATTTTCATGTTAACACTCTGTTACCCCAGGGAGAGCTTTCACAGATCAACAACGCACCATTTATCATGCAGGGTGTGGAGCTGGATTCATTTGCTAGTTTTCAAACTTTGCAGCGGCCAAGTGTTGCAGTTTTACGCCTTGGGGGCTGCAGGTGGGGACAAGAGGAAGCCACAGGTGCCGCTGTAGCTCTCCCACCCTCACGTCAACCAAGGCAGCTCTGTTTTTGTCTTTTGTGCTGAGTTTTTCTGCAAAATTCCTTTGGGACAGGGTTATGCTAAATATATATATTTTAAAAAGCTGCTTTGCAGGTAGAATGGTCTTAACTGCTGATCTACTCACACAAGTGATGTTCTAGTTTATATCTAGATGCCCCCCCAAAGTCTCATGCGGTCATTGGGGTGGCTTCCGTGAGGTGGTGGGACGATGTGGGCACTGTGCTCGTTGGTGGGTTAGTTCTCCGATGATTTATAGCTACAGTTTATAGCAAAATGTGCCGGTAGCAGTAGTAAGTGGGGTGTGGTTGAAAGAGGTGGGTCCCTGGGGATGTGGCCTGGAAGCATATATCTTCCTCCCACCCCTTCCTTTGTGCACTCTGCTTCCTGTCTGCCGTGAGGTGAGCCACTTCCCCCCAGCTCGACTGCTCTGCCATGCTATCCTGCCTTGGAGGCAGTTGACTATGGACCAAAATAAACCTCTCCTCCTTTAAGTTGGGGGTGTTCGGCACTGTGTCCCAGCAATAAGAAAAGTGACTAGGATATTTACTGCTCCGAGCAACAGCTTAGTTTAGGCATCGTTTCCCTCTGATCCCAGGGGTTTGGAACTTCTATGCTATCACAGCTAATCAGCAGAGTTTCCACTTATGGTCTGGTTACCCAATTCCTCACTGGGAGAACATAGCGAAGGTAGTGAAATTCACTATATCTGTTTTCTCAGCTGTTAAATACTTATCTGATAGCATTTTTTGAACTATGTATGTAAGTGACTCGCATGATGCCGTCATCGTTGATGGTGCTCAGGGACTTACACCTCCCTGCCCTCTCACAGCTTTTTGAGAATTTACCTAGCAAAGGTGCCAGAAACTGTCCTCTATTGTGTTACGAAAGAGCTCCGTGATAGTGACCTGTGACGAAGAGGACCATGTCTCCTCAAATCATTTCCTTCTCCTAATCCCTAAGGGAGAGATGAAAGCAGTTTCCTTGGAGCCCTTGATTGTGTACAGGGCACCGAGGGCCAGCTGGGCTGCAGCTCCTAACCAGAGATCCGAACAACCCTCATTCCTGGAACAGCCCAAAATGCTGTCGGCAACTTGCACACAGATCAGCCACAGAGAATCTGAAAAAAGTGTCGTGAAGATTAAAGAAATATATATAGTTTCCGCTCGGAAACAGTTGCCACCTCAAGTCCGGCGACTTTCAACAGCTTTTAGTGCCCCACCAAGCACTTCCGGGTTCCCAGTGTTATAATTATGAGAATGATGGAACCTGTGATGCTTAATTCCAGGTGAGAACGTGGGTGTGCTGTGGTGACCAGCGGTTTCTTCAATCATCAGTTTAGATATCGGTGAGAAGATTCTATGCTTAATTAACACTGAACCTTTGAGTAGAACAGATGACTCAAAAAAGAAAAAACCAAAAGACGACTCCCACAAAAGGTGAACAAGCCTCATCCAATCCATAGAAGGATTTAAAAAGACGTGGTTTCCCAGGGAACAACTTTAGCATTAAGACTACAATTTGCCTGAGTTTCTAGCCTGGTTGGCCTGCCATGTAGATTTCAAACCTACTAGACCCATGACCCTGTGTCAATGCCTTAAAAATCATCTATCTGTCATCTATTTGTGTCTCTCTATCTCTCTCTGTCTATCATCTATCTATATCTCTACCCATCGCAGGTAGGCAGATAGGTAGATTAGATTAGACAGATAGATAGATAGATAATAGATAGATAGGCAGACAGCCTTATTAATTCTGTTTCTGCGTTGAGCTTTGACTGAAAGAAATCCCATCCTTGTTCTCCCCACAGTACCCAGCACAGGGTAAGCTACCTTTTCTTAGGTAATATTGGTCATTCCTTGAACATGAAACGACCTTGTGGAAAAACTGTTCTGAGTTTTCCCTGCCACTTACTACCTGTGCCAGGCCCCCCTTTTCTGCTGTCCCAAACCTGTTCAGTCCTGCCTGGCCTCTCAGCCACTTGCCGCATTTAATTTCCAGGCAAAGCTCCACATAGGGAGACCCTAAGCCCTCCAGTACTTCTGTGGCTGGATGGCTCCTTGGCCTCAGTGTCTCATCCATTAACAGGAAGCCAGAATGCCCGTTCTCCAAGGCACCTGGCTCCCAGAAGAAAGTGGAGTGAGCCGTGAAGCATTCCCAGTGTTCCTCCGCACTTCACTCATCTAGGAGCTCTGTCTGCAGGGAAGGGAAGAGGGAGGCACCCAGTGAGAAGCATTAATACAAGAAGATGCCTTATAAAACCAAGAGGAGTAAAGAGGTTCTCTATCTGCTACCATGCACTATAGTACTCTATCAACTTCTACATCGAATAACGTGGGAGGCTGTGTATGGGGGGACTTCTACACAGGAACTGCTGTTTATCCTGACACCGGAAATAGGAGAGCTTTGAGGGCTGAGAGTGTGTGGCCAGATGGCAGACACAGGGGGAGAGGCTGGTTCTAGGCTCCAGACTATATCACTCATATCTTGGGGAAAATGATTGTGGTGTGTGTGTGTGTGTGTGTGTGTGTGTGTGTGTGTGTGTGTGTGAATTAAACAGACTATAGAAACAGACCTATAACATTATTGAGACCTGAATTTTCAGAGATAGAAGGCCTCTCCTCCATACCTAGAGAGTCCTTAGCTGGAACAGGGGTACAGACAGGAGCCTAACATTCCAGGGTCCAGTTTTCAGTGGACAAAGGTTGATCCAGGACCTGAGATCATCAGCTGAGAGATGGGGTGCCTGGCAACTTCATCAGGTTGCCAATTTAGTGACACTATGTTGCCATGTCCAACACAACTCTCCAATTTCCCAAGGGGAGGACAGTGAAGAAGAAGAAATGAAGACAAGAGTCAGAATGCAGAAAGCTGAGGTCAGGTGGACCCCTCTCTCCTGATGGGAGAAAAGGACTGCCCAACAACTTCAGTGTGTTTATTTATACATTCAGGAGGTTGATGTCAATTGAAACCCCTCTGCCTCACAACTTGTTTGCCTGGCTTGCCTTGGGCACCCTGTGTTCTCAGGGCTGGCCTTGCTTTACCTCCACACAGTGTGACTGATCTCCAGATTCAGCCACAGTGTGTGGTACAAGAACCAACAAAACGATGAGGCTCTATCTGGACAAAAAGTATTCTCTCTTTGCGACTGTGGTAGGAGACTGACTCCAAACACACAGAAAGAGAACTGGGATTCTAGAAGCTACCATGGAAGGAAGGACACCCTTGTGGTTAGGATGGGATCACAGAATTATTTCATTAGAATATTAATAAGATCAGATTCTCCCTGATGATTTGTAGGCAAGGAGTTCAGCCTAGGCAACTAGCACTTGTCTGAGTTCAATCCCCAGCACTGTAAAAAAAAAAAAGGGATTCTTGTATTTTTAGAGATGGAACAGCACTTTTTTTCTTGTATTTTTAGAGAGGGAACAGTAGTTTTAGAGATAAACTGTCTAGATTTAAACTCTAACTCTGCCACTCAGAAGCTTTTGTGATGGGTGGTGATGGTCATAACTAATTCAGGGATACAAAGGATCAAAGTGACTTAACATGTGTAAGACTTGGCACAGTGCCTGGAACATACTATATGCTCACGAAATGTCAGGTAATTGTATCAGTATTGCTTTGTTTTTACTTTTCTAAGGTATCTTGCTTTCCTTGGTGGAAATGGGGGCTCCCCAAAGGCTCGAAAAACAGGCTAAGTACGTACACACTTCATGACAGAGCCTTTCCTTCCAAAGAGACTAAACTGAAAAGAAATAGCATGAGTTGGACGTTAGGGTTTCCAGCTCAGAGCTATTTTAAGGTACAAGCAGGTAGTGTCATGAAGACTTGGGAGCAACTTCATAATCCCATGGAGAGACTCAAGTGGCAGGAATTCCTTTAGCAGAGTCTAGCATGTTCCTCAGAGATTCAGGCAGGGGGCCCAAATTCTTATTTTTGTTTCCATTTCTAAGGAGAAACTGGAAGGGAGGAGAATTTGGAGTCAGAGAGCAAAATGAAGGGAATGGATGAGACGATCTGCAAAGACAGTTCCAGCCTCCAAGCACCAAGTGTGTGAGGATGACAAAACGAAGGGAGATTAAGGACCATTCAAGGCTGGAGAATCCAGGCAGATGCTCTGGAAAATGTGTCCCAGCAAATTCCATCTTGAAACTCAGAACACCCTGGTAAAGGAAAAGACGTGAATTTCAAACCCAAAGTTATGGAAAATAAAACGAAGCCCATAAGGCTGGGGGAGCTCTTACACTGGCAGAGACACAAACTTCTATATCCAGGCACTCTCTTCATTTCACTGAGACTAGAAGTTTTGTCAAAAGCAGCTTTGGATGGATTTGGATGGATTCACTCAACAGTGGCTACCATTAAATTACCCTGTTCTCTTTGGAAATCTATTTGAGCAATGACCACTAGACTCAGACTTAAAGGGTAAAATCAGGCATTACTTTTAATGTGACTGTTGGAATATCTCAGCAATAGTGTAATGACCCCACATGTCTGTAAGTGGCAGTACCAGTACGAATCGTTGTGATATGTTGTAGATGGAGTTTGTTATACAGTTGTGAAATTAGGCTGTAGAAATCTACTTAATGAATAAGGACATTAAAATGAGATTAAAATGTTATTGCAAGAGCGGAATTCTTCTGCTTCAAGAGATGACAGATGAGGAAAGCTTTGGCAAGAGCCAGGGATGAAACAAGCATCTGCTATACAAATCTCTTTGCTATTATTCTTCCAGAGCATCCCTGAAGTTTCCAGTGTGAGATCTCTTACCCTACAAAAACACCAATCATTCTGCCAAGCTGTTGGCTTAGCATTCAATATGGGAGCTAAAGTGATTCTATTCCAGTGATGGAGAACCTTCTAGAGACCAAGTGCCCAAACTGCAACCCAAAACACACTTATAGCAGAGCACCAATACCGCAGTTAAACCTGAATATCCGGTGCTCAGCTGCTGGGGTGACTTGGCTCATGTGCCGACAGAGAGAGCTCTGTATGTCAGTTGCAGCACGCGTGCCATAGGTTCGCCACCCTGCTCTGTTCTGTCCAGCAGCAAAGCCTCAGACTCACTATGCTTCTCCCCTGCCACTCAGTCTCAAAGAGTTAGATTTTTTTCAGTTACCTGCAAAGCATTGTTTCTTTGGTGGGAGAAGGGAAAGGAAGAGAAGTCTTAGAAGGCACCTCTTGTGGGCTGCGTACATAGCTGAGTGGGGGAGGGTTTGCCTTCCTGAGAGACGCCCTGGGTTTGAGCCACAAGGAAAACATAATGAGGAAGAAAGCACCACCTGAGATGTGAGCACACAGACCTCTGCCATGCTCCCATCTGCTCTCCTCAGGCTTCACCACCTTAGCAGCCCAGCACAATTTGATAGCATTCACCTAATGCTCCAGCCTGGGTGAATGTCTCCTGAAGCACACCTGGTAGTGCTTCTTCCCTTTTTTGTCACCTGTCAGCCTCTCTAGGAAAGGGATTCTCCTCAGAGAATGAACTCTGAGGAGAACAGACACTGGATCTTTCCCATTTTGGAAGAAATGGTTGCATTTGTGCTGATTAACACACCAAGTGTAGAAAAATATTTTTTAAAAAATTGGCTCCATCTATATCAGAAAATGGAAACATATCCCTTGCTCTTGGGTAGCAAGAACCAATATAGTGAAAATGGCCATACTTCCAAAACGGTTATACAGATTTAATGCAATTCTGATCAAAATTCCAATAGCATGTCTCACAGAATTAGAGAGAACAATCCTAAAATTTATTTGGAACCAGAAGAGACCTAGAATAGCAAAGGCAGCTCTAGACAACAAAGGCAAGGCAAGGGGCATCACAATCCCTGACTTGAAATTATACTATAAAGATACTGTGATAAAAACAGCATGATACTGGCAAAAAAAAACAGACTTGAAGATCAGTGGAATACTTTGCAAAGATGCAGAAACAATTCCAGACATACTCAGCCACCTTATCTTTGACAAAGGTCCCAAACACATTCAGTTGAAGAAAGACAGCTGGAAAAATTGGCTCTGCACATGCCAAAGATTAAAATTGGATCCATATCTTTCACCATGCACTAAACTACATGCAAAATGAATCAGAGTTCCAATTATGAAAACAGAAACATTAAATCTGCTGGAAGATAGAAGAGGTAAAACTTTCAAAGACATTGGTGTAGGCAAAGACTTTATGAATAAAACCCTGATCACACAGCCACTACCACAAAGAATCAATAACTGGCATCTCATCTTATTAAAAAGCTATTGCACAAGAAGAGAAACCACCAACAGAGTGAAAACCCAACCACAATGTGGGAAAAAATGTCTGTTAGCTGTTCCTCAAAGGATTACTATCAAGAACATATAAAGAATTTTTAAAAATCAGACCTCCCAGATTTAAAGACCCAATCCAAAAATGGGCACCTGAGATGAATACACACTTCTCAGATGAAGAAATACAAACAGCAAATAAATATATGAAAAAATGTTCAACATCACTGGTCATTTGAGAGATGCAAATTAAAACAACACTGAGATTCCATCTCACTCCAGAAAGAACGGCTGTCATTAAGAAATCAACCAATAACAAATGCTGGAGGGGGTGTTGGGGAAAAGGAAACTTTCTCCAATGTTGGTGGGAGGACAGAGTGATGTAACCACTGTGGAAATCAGTGTGGAGATTCCTCAAAGAACTAGGATTGGTGGTCCCATTTGATCTAGCTATTCCCCTCCTGGGTATCTTCCTAAAAGAATTAAAAACATCATACCACAGTGATATATGTGCACCCATGTTTATAGCAGTACACTTTGTAATAGCTGGGTCTTGGAAACAACCCAAATGCCCATCAACCAAGGAATGGATTGAAAAGATGTGATCTTTTTCTACAATGGAATACTACTTAGCCATAAAGAAGGATGAACTGGAGAATTTTACAGGTAAATGGCTGCAACTAGAGACTATACTCATAAGTGAAATAAACCAGACTCACATGTATAAACTTGATATTGTCTCCCTAATATGAGAAGCTGAAAGAATAAATGAGATCCAAGATCTGTAATAGATATTGTAAAATGGGAAGAAACTTCAAAATGAAAGAGAAACTGGGATGGGGGAATGGAGAAAAGATGGAAGGGAAAACAAAATATATATATATATATATATATATATATATATATCACAGTTAAGGTAGTTATACTAACTTCTCTTAGTTCATTGAAAAGTTTGTTCTAATATTGTTTGAACAATTAAATGCTGATATCAGTATGCAGTGCATTAGCCATTGTTACCCTCCTATTATCTTGTTTTGAAATTTTGTTTTAATTTTTCTCTTTAAAATTAAAAATAATAATAGTAGTAGTAGTTGTAGTAATAATAATAATTGGCTCCATCTCTTGGCCACTCACTGGCTCAGGTATTCTACCTGAAATTAGAAAACTAGGCTCAAGTCCATGTCTCCGTGACTACCCAAAGTGTCTGAATATCTGAAAATATGTGGATGCTGGGTACCAAGTACTCTCATTCAAACAAATGACTCACATCTTGGCAACTGAGCAATGCCAAATAGCCTTTCCGTCAAAGATTGCATGGAATTTGAAAAAGTCAGCAAAAGGAATGTCAGTGTAAGCGAATAGCTCCAATTGTTTGTTATAATATTCTGAACCCCCGGGGCTGGCTCTGTTCTGAGTATCTTGGTTTGCTCCCAAGCCCCCTGCTTCTCCCTCCCTCCTTCTCAGTCTCTGCTGTAACCTATGCAGTGGGCTGGGGGAGACCTTGGTTCAAATTTAGCTTACCGGAAAAGTTATTCGGCCATGCTGAGCCTCAACTGCACCGTCTGTGTATTGGGAGTGAAAGCAACCTAACCTGTGGCATTATTTTGAGCAGTAAATTTAAGACTCCAGCTCATAGCAGATGTTTGATGAATAAAGGATAGATTAACGAGGGTGAAACTGGGACGGCAAGGTTTTAACTACCTGAAACACAATTCTGTGGTCTTCCCTCTAGCTGTGGTGACTCATGGCCACAGGCCACGGGAAAGGATCTCTGACCTGAGGTCAAAATATAAGAAGTTTCCATTGTGCAAAACTTAGATCTGAGGTGTGTGTTTGTATGTGCGTGTCCTCTTTCACAATGGCTTCCTCTCCTTAAAAAAAAAGAAACAGGCGTTAACAAAGATTATCCAGAGCACAGATAGGAAATAATGATCAAGGCTTCTCCCAGCGTCTCAGCCTACTTTGGGGACTAACGTAGCAAGGCGAGCGGAGGGCCTGGAACAGCTCCGGTGGGTACAGTGAATGATAAATTCTATGTTTTGAGCTCTATTAGGTAGAGACAGGGAGGAGGCCCTCAACAGAAATGAAAAAAACTCTGTGGCCACATTTACACAGCAAAAGCCAAGCGGAAGATTGAGTAATTACCCAGAAACTGCAGGCTGGGGAGTCAGCCAATTCGGGTAACTCAGATAAAAACATGTGCTTTGGCTGCTTCTCTTGCCTGAATTACTCGATAACGGCCCAACTGTCTGTTTTGCTCAGTTGAAGAGAACAAGAAACAGGTCTCCGCCCAAGGCCTTCCCTGGGCCACAGCGTGGCCGGGCTGAGGAGATGCCAGGGGCAGGCTGTCCCTCAGAACACCTGCAAGCCGGCCCAGAGGAGTTAGCCGTGGTAAAGCAGTTCGTTAACCTTGTTCGAGGAGTTAACCGTGGTCAAGTCAACCCATGCTTGGTTCTGGACCTACCAATGTGTGTAAAATTTCTGGAAGTTGGGTCAGGAGACAAACGTGAGAGAGGAAAAGTGTAGGAAGATCCGTGGTGTAGAGATATCCTCTGAGGCTAGGATTGGAACACAAGGAGCTAATCCACTCTGAACTGGGGCGTAGTTGGGAAACAATGGAGAAGACTTCCTGGAGATGGTGTCTGAGCCGGTCGGAAGCAATGAGTAATTATTAGTCAGGGAAAGAAAACTGGGGCAAGGAGAGGAAGGCCAGGGAAGAATGTGGTTTTTCTTTTTTTTCCCCCTCTCTAGTGACAAGGGTTCACTTTCAGCAGGGTTTACCATGTGTACTGTCATACTGAATTATCACAATAACCCTGTGGGAAAATTGCTATTGTTCTTCCATTTTCACGTGAGAAAATGGAGACACAGGACAGTTTGATAACTTGGCCAGAGTCGTGCCAGTGGGACGTGGCAAGACCAGGACTCCAGGTTGTGTGGCTGTAAAGCCTCCGCGGTACTCCTCCCTGGCTTTGGTTTTGTCTGGAGTGGAGCATCAGCTGCTGCGCCCTTTATACGGATGTCCATGACAGACAAACTCTCTTAGGAAACCGAGTCCCTAAGTCTGCCCTCAGAGCAGAACCCTGCAGGAAAATGACACGCAGAGGCTGCAGCTCTGCTCAGGCACCAGCTGGCACCACCTTCCCTCTGCCCGCTGTGGTCTCTGGCACCTCAACCTCTGAGCTCCCTGAGTTAGCATGCTCCGTGGACCCGTAAAAACCCGTCGTCTCCAGCTGCCTTGACTCGGTCTCACCAGTCTGTCTCCTAACAGAAGCCTGTCATAGGGTTTGGATCCTGGTCTACATCAGAGTTTTCCTGATCCCTTTCCCACACGCTTCCATTTCTGACTTCCCAAAAGTGCCAGACTCAGCTGTAGAGCCTGTGAAGCTGGTTTTGCCCAACAAGACTTTTGTGGCATGTTTTTACTGATCTCCCAACTGCACCAGGCCGTGTTGGGACAGATAAATGACGAACGAGGACAATTGCACATGGTCTCGCTTGGAGGAGGTTTAACCAAAGATGAAATTTGTGGTTCAGAATCGTGCTGGCGAAGGAGCAGTCTCATTCCAGGGCATCTGAAAGAAATGAGCTAATAACTACTCGTGGTTCTCCGGAGACTTCACCCTGATTCCTGGAAGTAAATATTTTGCAACTGAATTTGTAGCAATGGTTTCCATTTTCCGATATGGCATAATAATTCTTCTGGGTTTAGAAAAATGTTTTGCGTGTGAACACTGAAATCACTTCTGCCAGTTAAATTACACAGAGACTTTCTACACTCAAATCAGGAGGTGACACCTCTGCCTGACTGAGTAGCTCTTTAAGATCAATCAGGACCTCTACACCCAGCAAAGCGATGTTTTCCATCTGAACTGAGGCTGGAATATAGGAATCCCACTAGAGATTGTGGAACGCATTACTAGGACAGGTGCTCCAACTCAGACGTTAGTGAAAAGAGCGGATAAAACACTGCTCCTGGGACGGCCTGGGGTAGACCAGGACCTGTCGGCTCCCTGGTGCTCCTGCAGCTCGGCCTTGGCTTGCCTCGTCTCCAGCCGGCAATCCTACCCTCTAAATCATTCACGAGTTTTCACCATATCTTGTGTATTCATCATCTCCCTTTTAGCCTCATAAAATCTTCCTTTTGCCATTGAGAAAAATGACACCAAGGGAGGGTAAGTGTCCTTATGGTACAGTTAATGGGTGTCAGGGAATGTGCTAAAATCTAGGCGTCTCACGTCCTGTACTAAATGGTATAAAAAGACTGTAAGTTGCCACAGGTATTTGTGATTTTGCTGAAGGAAGGAAAGGAGGACTTTTTAAGAACTGAAGAGGTCTTTTTGGAATTTGAAGTTAACCTATGATGCTAAAGCGTGCAACACTATCTGGATCATCTTCCTACCACCCTCACTCAAGGGAGTGTCTCCCTAGTGTCTATTTTTGTGAGAATTGTGGGATGCCATGCAAAACAGGAGAGAGGTGTTGTCTACCTTCCCAAGACTCACTACTCCTTCTTTTCTTTTTTTTTTTTTTTTCCGGTACCGGGAATCGAACTCATGACCTTGCGCTTGCCAGGCAGGCACTGTGCCGCTGAACTAAATCCCCAGCCCCTCTTTTCATTTCTTAACATCTTCCTTCCTGATACTCCCAGTACCCTGTGTACAAACACACACACGCACACACACAGTTCAGCTCTAAACCCCAGCCCAGCCCTCCACCGAGTTGGTAGACACTTGGTAAGTACTGTACTTGGTGACATAATTTTAACATGGAGAAAGCCATTTTTTGTAGTGGTTTTCACAATCTCTGAGCCTCAGCAAGTCTAGCCTCCTTAGAGTACCTTATGCGACTCAAGTAGTTAGGAGCCATTTATGAATTTGTTCTGCCGAGGAGATCTTTATATATCCATAAAAATAATCTACTGCCCTGGAGAGCTTTTGCATATTAAAATTAAAAGGCTGATATTATGGTAACCAAAGCTGTTGAATTTTCAATTCCCTCATCTGTATTTTTGTTTGTTTGTTTGGGTTTTTTTCCGGTACCAGGAATCGAACTCACGACCTTGTGCTTGCCAGGCAGGCACTGTGCCGCTGAGCTAAATCCCCAGCCCCTCCTCATCTGTTGAATAGGGTCTGGATATGCAAGAGCATTTGAAAAATGTGAAGGGCCAAGTGATAAAGTTATCACTATGGTAGTATAAAAATATCAAGTATTAAAGTATCTGCTATCAACTGAGTGAAGCCTCAGCTGGACAAATCATAAAGAATATTCATATTAGACATATGTGCACACTAGGTAAAGGGGAAAAGTCACAAAAGTGATTGTTTCATTTCATCCCCTTTACATGAAAGTGGTACTCTGAAATGCAAATTAAAGTTTCATAAGAAGAAATAAACTTTTTAGAAAAACATCTTTATAAAATTAAAATACTTAAAATGCTAGTTTCACTAGTAGGCAGGATAGACAAGGGCTCTAAAAAGAGCTCAGATGCCACTGGTGGAGATATTATGTATTTGGTGCACTTCTAGTCTTAAAACTCTGCCTGCACATCCACTCAACTTCCAGAATTCACACTAGGGAAATGAAAATAGGAATAAAAAGGTAGGTGGGAAAATGCCCATCATAATGTTTAAAACAGTAAAATAAAATTTTAAGAGACTTAGGAATATGGCGTCTGGAACCAAGAGCTGCTAGGGTTCTGCCGTGACTGCTCCTGAGATTCCAGGCATACTTTTTAATTTCATTTCCCACTGACCACCCCCAAATTCCACCTCTGACAAGCACTACATCGCACACTGTTCAACATATGAATTGTGGGGGAATACAGTACCTTCAGACCATAGCACTAGAGATGAATGAAAATATTACAGAGGACTATTTAGCTTGGAAATATATCAAAGGGGAAAATCAGGCTATAAAATAACATTTACTATCTGCTTGAACACAAATAATTATTAGGTGTTATCCAGTGTATCTAAACTCATTTGGATTTCTTTCTCTTAAAAGTTAATTGTATTTCAAACGAGCCAAAAAAATAGAGTTAAGTTTCTTTACCTCCTGTGGTAATATACCTTTAGTAGTGCCACCTAAACGACTTCTGTAATAAAATAGAAGCATTTCTATGAAGTGGTAAGTCCTCCATGCTGTAACAAATGTCTCAAGATCCCACCTAATCTCATAATCCTACTACAGTAATTATATACAGAACATGCCAAGGTAAGAAATACTACAGCTAGCAGCTTTCAAATGCCTGCAATAATTTTTTAAAGTATGCACTATGATTCTATCTAACGATGTTTATTATGGGATACTCAAAACAGATGTTCATATAATTTAGAATAAGTAGTATGGAATTCTAAGAATGACATTTGTAAAATGTGAAATTACTGCTATTAATGCTACCCTGTCCTACTAATAAGAATCACTTAAGGATATTGACTTCAATTTCACTGTTTGAATAGGAATCTTAATTTGCTTTGCAAAATTGTACTCCCTCCCTCTCCCGAACCATGAATTTGAACTATATAAGAACAACTTGTTACTTAGGTCTTTTTAGTCCAAAAACAAAATGTTTTTCCTCTAATCCTCACAAAAGCCGTTTGATCACCCTCCCTGTCAAGCAAGTACAGGCACCTCGCATGTTGCCAAGTACTGTGCTTTCACAAAATGTTACTAACATAGAAATACTACCCTTCCATGCTTCCCTAATTTTAACTGTTAAAATTAAGATCTCCGACTTCCACCAGTACAAGTGAGAGCGGGGCCATGTGCTTGCATCACGTATCACACATTCCGTGTTTTCCTGTCTCTTGTTATTAACCGTTTTAGATTCAGGATGCATGAAGCTCATCATTTTCATAGCTTTGAGCTCCGTTGTGTGATTCTACTTCAACTTCAGGGTTCATCTTTGGAACTAAAAGCAGGGAGGTGTGGTTTGCAAAAACCCTACAAATTCAGACTGTGGAGAGCACAAGAAAAAGAAGCCTCACACCCGGACACCTCCCAAGCTAAGGGATGCCAAGTACATCCAGCTGGGAGACCCTGTAAGCGGCTAACAGCGCTACGTTTGGCAAGACTACAGGTGCTTTCCTAGACATCTGGGAAAGGTAAAGCCGGCTTCAGCACTTCATGCCTGGGACAGGTAGACAGAAACCCAGGAAGATTAGCAGCAGTCTCACAGCAGCAGATAGAGTGACTTTTGGCTACGTTTTCTGTTTCTGGTCCAAAGGATTCTAACCAGAGTAGCAGGTTTAAGGAAAGAAAAAAAGCAAAAGAAAAAACCTTCCTTCCTTTCGCCTTTATTGCTTCTGGTTTGAGGCAGTTAGTCAGTTACTTATGTCCATGTGATTGCTTTCTGGTTGCATTTACGGTTACTAGGATGGAATTACAAATACTTCACTATTACTTCCAGCCCTCAGCCAGATGTGAATCTGCTAAGTTAAACAAAGACTTAAGTTTAAGAGTCTCAAAATTTTCTTATTACCTTTCTCCCTTGACTTCTATATGAAAGGAGTAATGAGTTTTTTTAATTTGAAAAATTAGTGTGGACAGTAGAACTCATGTGTGTAGTTCAGAGAAAAGTGTCTACTACCACACAGGATAAAGTCCCGAGATTTAGATCTCACCTCTTAAGAATCACAACCTCTAAAGAGTATTCACTAGAAATATGACTTATAAATTCCACGTACTGCTAGTTTTATTTCTGCATCCCTGAAGAAATATATCCTATCGTTACAACCCGTATTTTATTTTTAGATTAGGATACCCCAAAGGTAATTTTGAAAAGTGTTCTACCCCTGTTTTCACATTAATTTTATTAGCCAGTTTTAAAGAAATTACCTGGCAAATAAGATGTTTTCAGGTGTTCTTTTGTTGGGTGCAATCATCTACAAATAAGTTTCCTATTAAAACCTACTTACAATGCAGCTTAAAATGAAATAACTTTTAACATTAAGAGTGATTAGATTTTAAAGAGATTAAAGGTAATTGACTGCTGAAAACACACAAAGAGGACAAACTATTTGAAACTTTCACAAGAATGGAAAATGTTTAATAAACTTAGAAGGGTGGGCTTATTAAATGATAGTGTTATTTACAGCTGTAAGTCATCAACCACAAACACAACAATGTGTTTGCATGGCATGCTACAACAAAAGCTTTATTCAGCTCATTCAGAAAACATTGGCAAAATAAATTTCAGTTGTAAATTCACAGATACAAGCTTCAAAGTATAAAGTTGCATATAACAAAAAATGCAGGTAATATTTATAACAATAACTTACAGATACAAACTAATGATAAACTACAATTTCACAAAAGATTGTAAACATTTTGCACACTTGTCAGTCCTTTCTTTTAGGCAAAGTGCTCTTTTGATGACAAATAAATTAACAGATACACACTAGAGTGAACTATTTCCAGACAATACAAAAAAAGTGTTTTGATTTGTTTTCTACTTGTAAACATAAGTTTTACCAAAAAAAAAAAAAAAAAAAAAAAGAATCAATAAAAGTGTCTTGCAGGCCAACTAGAGATACATACCTGGGTAGCAAAGTGATGTTGCAAATGCTTTGGGTGTTAAATAAAAAATTAACATTACTATCTGTTCAATGGTGTTTTATACATAATGAATGACAAGTTTATAACCTCAATCATTTCTATCCCTGAAAAAAGGACTTAGGTATGACTTATTGGCAGCTGTGTCATTGAATGGGGTAACAAGGGCTGGAGTCCAAGAGTTGTTGGTGAATGAGCTACAAAATAGAAAGAAATTTATGGATCAGTTTTTAGGGTGAATAAAACAGGATTTCAAAACAAATAATTCAAGGCAGCGTGTTGTCATCATTCAGTACAGCCGAGGGTCCCAAGCTGCACGTGGAAGCTGTCCCTTCTCTCCAAGTGCTTCCATTTACCCAGTATCACGAGTATTAAATAAGAACCTTGGAATAATTTTACCCCCCAAATCTTTTCTTGGGTCACAAGCTTTTGCCGCTGCCATGTTCTCCACCCACACCCCATTCTCGGCCACTTTACCCTACAGCTAAAAAACACATGAGCTTTGTGTGTCTATGTTGCTGGCTTTCACACTCAGGTGTCTGAAAAGAATGACCTCAAGGTCTCCTTATTAATGTTTAACTATCTCCTCCTGAAACATACACCAAAGCACGTTTCACTCAGGGCACACTAGTCTTTCACATAAGCGTGAACACTTATGACACTAGTTTAAGTAAATGGCAACAATGTTGTATGCTCTGTTTTTATTTAATCAAAACTTAAAATGAGGTTCTGAGTTCAGCTGTGTTCCTCTAAACCAAACTTCCCCCTGAGAACAATCAGAAAGGCTGGAGGACACTTTTAAAAATCTGTTGGAAGGCATCTAAAAGATACATAAGTGGAGAAAAACTGCAAAATTAAGTCCCTGAGAGGAGGGAAAGAAAATGAGCCTGCTCTTCTACAAGGATAGTGAGAATTTTAAAATAAAAAGAATATTTAACAGGCTAGAAGTTTAGCAGAGCATTCAGAAGCTAGACTTTGGCTATGTGGTAGGGACAAAAGAGGAAATCCCCCTAAAGAGCGAAAGCCCTAGTTAAAAAAAAACAAAAATGAAACCAGGCTTTTACTTGTGATCCAATCTAAGGACTAGTAAAACAGAAACAGACCAGCCCCAGGATTGGATTGAGCTGAGCTGCCCTTCCCCACCTGGGTGTCTGAGGTAAAAGTAGAGCGATCCCTTACGTTGGAAGATACCACAAACTATTTTACGTTTTTCATACCCAATATCTGAAATGCAATAAAAAGAACAAAGCAAATGAGACATGACTTCTCCAAAAAAGGAAGAACAAACCAACAAAGCAGACTCACAGAGGACCCAGATATTAGAGTTATTGGACATGGGCTCTTGTATAACTGTCGTTAATATAATAATAATTTAAAGAATAAAGTGACAAAATAGATACCAGCATAGAAATGGCAATTCTCAAACTGAAAAACATAACTGATATTAAGACATCAGTGGATGAGTTTTATACATTATTAGGAATGGGCAGAATTAATGCAGTAGAAGTTAGAGTTGAAGAAAGTATCTAGACTAAAGCATATAAGGACAAAATGTTGAAAAATATGAAATTGCTTTATAGGGAAGAAACTTTCAAGGAGAAAAAAACTGAGAATTTCTTATAATGGTACATATTCCAAAAGCATACCCAGTAACACAGTAATAATACATTTTTGGAACCAGAGAAGCCAAAGGAATATGAAAAGGTATTTATTTTCAAAGGAACAGGAAGACAAGCAACAATTGATTTCAGTAATAAGTGATGCCAGATCAATTAGCTACTCATATGTGAAACAAGAGGTCCAAGGGAAGTCAGAAAACAAGGTAATCATTTTCAAAATGCTGAAAGAAAGTAACTGCCAACCTAGCTTTCTATACAGCACAAATACCACCTACAAGTGCATCAAAGTAATACCCAGGAATATACAGCAAAAGATGGTAAGATTTTTTAAAAATTCTGAAATATAAAAATAACTTAAAGATGAAACAAATAAGTGCAAAGACATCAAAGGCTGTTGTAGAAAAGTTAGTAGTAAGAGGGCAGAATTATTCTACCAAGATGTTGTTTTGGCCGGGGATATAGCTCAGTGGCACAAGCGACTGCCTGGCAAGTGCAAGGTCCTGAGTTCGATTCCTGGTACCCCCCCCCCCAAAAAAAATGCTTTTTCTTTTGGTGTAGAAAATGAGCTGATTAACATTTTTATGAAAACGGAGTCAAGAAAAGTCTGTACAAGTTTGAGTAACAACAAAACAGGAAGACTCGTACTACTTGACATCAAGAATTACAGCATTGGTATAACTAACGTGGCTAGATTATTAACACAAGGATAAACAGACCAGTAAAATCAAATAGAGGAGTCAGAAATTGATGTGTAAAATTTATGGACACTTGATTTATGACAAATGTGGCTCTAGAGAGGAGCTGGGAAATTTGTATTTTTACCAGTACAAGAAAAAAGCTTTATTTCCTCATTCCACACTCAAATTTATTTTCAGATGGGCTGTAAGTCTAACTGTCAAAAGTAAGCGAAGTTTCTATAAGCTAGGACAGGAGGAATAGCTTCATTATCTTTGAGTAGGAACAATTTCTTAAAAAGGTCAATAAAACACTGTCCATGAAAGAAAAAAAAACTGAGGAAATGAGGTATATTCAAACTAGGAATTTATGCTAAACAAAATATTCCATAGTGGAAAAAAGCAGGCCATTGAAAAGACGGTTACTGTCAACACACAATTATCAAAAAGCTTTCTATACAGACTGTATCAAGAAATGAAAACAATTGTTCAAAGAGAAAAACCAAGAGGCAGACATAGGTTCTTCACAAGAGGATACACCAATAACAAGGGGGGAAAAGGCAGAATCCCATCAGTCATGAGGGAAAAGTAATGCAATGAAACAGCACTGCAGCATCAGCAAATTGTTTACAATGAGGAAATTTAGAACCTAAGTGTAGAGCACCTTAAACTAGCCTATGCTGCTGCTCAAAGCGCAAGCTGGCTCCGCAAGTACAGAAAACTTTTGGTAGAACTCGCTAAGGTTAAGCATATGTGTAGCCTAGACTCTACCTAGACCCACTCTCAGATACGTACCAAACAGAAGCATGAGCTAACATGCACCAGAAGGCATGCTCAGTAACATCCACAGCAGCGTGTTCATAAATACTCAAACTGGGAGAGACCCAAACTTTTACCGCCCATAAATGAATAAGCTATGGTAAGATTCCCATAGTGGAACCCTATATTCAAGGGTACGATAAATCACCGACTCTTGCAACAATACCAATGACTTTCACAAACTAAGTAATTGAAAGAGTGAAACACACGTGAATATATTCTGTATGGTTCAATTTATGTAAAGCTCAAAAAAAAAAAAAAACAAAAAACGGCAGAGCTAAGGCATGGTTTCGGAAATGAGGGCTACACTACTTTGCAAGAAAACGAATGATTGGGAGGAGACACAAAAGAAGCTTCTGGGTGCTATCACATTCTACACAGTCCGTTTGTTCACTGTATAATTCATCAAGTCATGTGTGTCCTTTCCCATGTGCATAATTTGCTTCAATAAAAATGTCTGTCACAAAATGTGGTAAGACCCGATCTAAAGATCTGAACGTGAACACCGTTTCTGACCACAGGAAAATAAATTACTTAAATACTCACCAGGTGAGAACAAAAAAGTTTGCGTAGTGAAAGTTAAGCCGTAAGAGTGCTCATTATTAATATTTGTATTTTAGCTGTACGGTAGGTGTTAAACTTGTCCCTTAAAATGAAATCACAGGAAGAAGGAGGTCTGGATAATTTTTCTCTCTAGTGTACAGTCTACAGTGTTCTTCGGCTACTCTTGAGGTAATGTTTCAAAATGTGGATCACGTCGGTGATCTCATATGAGAAGCTGCCGGTTCCTGGCCGCCGGAGACCTGCCCCTGGGCGCCGGGATACCTACCATCCATGTAGCTGTGCAGAGCAGTGAGCATCCCGTCCTGGGGCACGTAGGCAGAGTACGCCATTTCCTCCAGCATGGGTGGAGACAGCCTGGAGGGCGGGACCGCCGTGACAGGGGCAGAGGAGGAGTGATTGGGACTGACGTGTTTCTTGTGGCGTGCTCTACAATTCTGAAACCACACCTGCGGGGGAAAGAGCGAGGTACCTGGGTCACTCACCAGCCTGGGAGGACAGTGCCAGGTCAGCTGAGCGACGAACGCAGCTTCCATCGCTCTACCACTGGAGCACTGAATAAACTTGTTTTAGAAGTTCTGCAGACAGATGAGAAACATTTTACCTCAGATATCACTCATTCTTTCACTTCAGATAATACCTGCATTACCACAGGTAATAGCTCTCTGGTCATTTACGTAAAAGGTGACTCAGTAAACTAGTGGTGGTGGAGGGAGTGGAAAAGGAAGAGGAAGTGGAGGAGGAAGAGGAAGGACATGAAGAAAAAAGAGGAGGAGATGGTGGAGGTGGAGAAGCTGGTGGTAGAAGAGGAGAAAAGTGCAAGAGGAGAAAGGGAAAGAAGAATCCTGGAAGAGGAGGCAAAGGGAGAGGGGGGAAGGGGGAGGGGGGAGAGGGAGGGGGAGGGCAGGGGACGGCAGAGGGAGGAGCTCAAGAATTCCTGAGAAGTACCCTTGGTTTTACTACTGGCATTTAGAAAAAAAAAAGCAGTAAAAAAAGCTTTTTAAATCAGGAATTTAAACACACACACACACACACACACACACACACACACACACACACACACACACTCCTGAATGTATTCTTAGACACCTGCTGAACTTATTTCAAATGCTTGTTCAAATGATTAAAATCCCTACTGAGAACTTACAGCTTTCTACAAGCCTCTTGATTCAGTTATTCCATTCACAGTTTAGCCTGCTGTGTTCAATTTCTCATAGACCATTCCCTAAGAAGCATACCAATGTCAGAGCTATAACTAGAAAAACTAGTACTATTTAAGTAAAATCAAACACAAACACATCCAACTGGAGAAAGAGTTCGCAAAGTGTAAAGGTGCTGACCACCCCGTTGTCCACTCTCTTGCAGGAATGATGCAAATTCAGGACGAGCGAGTTCTGCACCCAGCTCAGGGTGAATGAGGCTGGACTGCCCAAACCCTTCGACGTGACTCATCTGCCTGTGTTTGAATCCCCTGCCTGGAGACAAAACTCCGCCACAGAGCGTTATTGGATGAAAACTCTATGGAACTTAAACGCCATCATTACAAGCAATTCTATCGGGAGGAGAAGGATAAGGGGCGGGGTAAAAACTTGAAGGGAATTAGAAACTTTCTAGGATCACGGGAGAAGGCCAGGGAAAGGTCAAGGGCATCACTTCTGTTCAGGGCTGCTGAGCAGGAGTTCGATGGCACAAGAAAATTAGGGTCAATGAGTGAAACAGAAGGAAGCATCGAGAATTTATAACAAAAGTTGGCTTGACTTAAAAGACAGGCCCTGACACAGAGATTCCAAATCCAGGGCTGGGAGAGCGTGGATTGAAGGGATTAACGCTCAAGGAATAAAAATCAATAACTGAACTGCGCAGGCAGCCCCCTACAGGTGGTGGGAGGGGCAGCTCTAAGGAATGTTTCTGGAACACGACAGGCAGGTATCAAAGAAAGGGAGTGGGAATTCATAGGTTCCTTCTCCTCCTCTGCAGTGTCACTTCTGAGACACCAGGGCAGAGACCAGACCACAGCAGAAGTCTCCAGTCACCGTCCCCCCACTTACTCTGTGACCCTATGTGTCTCCAGTCTTCCCAGCTGAGAAGCCATCCTCAGACATTCCCTAGCCCGCAAGGGGTCAGAACAGCCACTTGCTTCCCTAGAAGTCACATGTCCCAGAGGGCTATCTGGAACCTAAGCCGCCTTCGCTACGATGGCCCCACAGTCTTCAAAATATCTTTGTCTCCAGTCAATTATACACGGGACAGAATCTACTCATTTATAAAAACAACAAAAAGTCCAATTATCGCCATTTCATTGAAACAAAAAAATCTCAGGCTTTGAAAATAAATATAATGTATAACATAAATAACAGAATAACAAACCTAATAATTTGAATACCTTCTTGAGAAGATCATCTACAGGTAATCTAGGAGAGAGAGGTTTGCGGACACAGAGTGTCCTGCAAGTTGAAAAGCAAAGCACAGCTGAGGATTCCATACATCAGAAGTAACCCGGCAAGAAAGCTACACCCTCAGAATTCACATAAAACTCACCACGCAGTTTTCTCCTTCTGTCTTGCAAAACTCTACCATTAGTTAAAATTTTCTGAGTAACACATTTTAAAAATTTTATTTTAAAAATTTTAAATTCTAAATCATAAATTCCATAAGCTGAAAGCAGTAACTGAACAGATACATTGTAAAATTAAAAAAAAAATCTCTAGCTGGACATGCACATAGCAACTACTTAGGAGGCCCAGTCAGGCAACTTAGGGAGACCCTATCTCAGTGAGGGTTTGGGATGTAGTTCAGTGTCCCCTGGGTTCACTCACCATTAACACACACGCATATACCTGTGCAAATGCACACATGCCCCTGGTGCATAAAATGAAGCCTTTAGAAAGTCCAGGCAAAAAGCCAAATAGGAAAATTTATTGTATGAAAAAAACAACAACAAAATTTTTATTATTGGGAAAGCATGGCTTACTGATTTAGGGAAACCTGGTTATTCTTTTCAGAGAAAAAACAGATAAACTCTACCTCACATGGGACCAATCCAAATAAATTAAAGTTTAGGTGTAAATAATTGAAACCACAAATGTTTAAGGAAACAAAAACCAATACTGATACACTTTTTAGATAGAAAAGCATAATAAAGGCCAGAACTATCAAAAGTTAAAGAGATTGGAATACATAAAAACTTAAAAGTTCTATATGGAAAAATAAGTGAAAAGGGGCTGGGGATTTAGCTCAGCGGCAAAAGCGCCTGCCTGGCAAGCGCAAGGTCGTGAGTTCGGTTCCCCGTACCGGAGAAAAACCAAAAAAAAAAAAAAAAAGTGAAAAGGAATGTGATGAACCATGACAGTTTAATGACAGAATAAAAATCAGTAAGATGGAGAGAAAAGAAATAACTCACCAGAAAAGTGGAATAAGACAATACAGGTTTTGAAATTACAAAACAAGCAAACATGTTCAAGTTCATTGATAATAAGTAGAAATAAAAACGAAATTTTCTGGGGCTGGGGGTTTAGCTCAGCGGCACAGAGCCTGCTTGGCAAGCATAAAGTTGTGAGTTTGATTCCCGGTACTGGGAAGAAAACAACCCCCCAAAAAACAAAACAAAACAACAAAACGAGATTTTCTTTTTCTGACTACCAAGTTGGCAAGGCTCTACAGAGTGGACCACATTTAAGATTCTCATGAATTAAGGAAAAAGAAACTCTTGTATGTAGTGCCTGGCAGATTCAGAATAAATTGGTATAAATTTTTGGAAGGGAATATTTGTATACAGGCCCTAAATATTCTACCTTTTGATACATTTCATCCACAAATGTATCATAAGGAAACTACTGGCCAAGCATGCAAGACGGATATATGGTGTTGCTCATGTCAGAATTTTTTTTTTTTTTAATTTTATTTTAAGGATAAAAGGAGGGAAACATTAACAGACATACAACATTTTACAACATATCACAAGCACACAGAATTTTTTTTAATAGTGAAAAGTTGGAAACTAAATAAATGATGCTATCTATGCTCAGCATATGTAGCAATAAAAATAATGTAATGTTGTATGGAAAGATTTCCAGCACTCTGACTGAAAGAAACAGTTTTATTCTGTATCAGTGAGATCTATAACTCCTAGTTCACTTATCTGAAATGAACAGTGACAGGATCTGGTTGCAGAGCTAATGAAAAGTTAAATCACCCATCTTTATCCTTTGGCTTCAGCCCAGTGACAATCTTCTCCGTTACAACCTCTCACAAAGAAGACTGGCGGCTACTAAGCCGAGACTCTTAACATGTGAGCCCATTATTTCAACCTATCCCTTGGGCAGCCTAGTTTGTATATTACAATAGAGACCTAGCAACCCAAACTCTTCTATGACCTTTCTGAAGTGTTGTGCCTGGCACTAGGAAGGGTTTTGGGGGAAAAGAGATCATCATTTACATTTTGAGGTCACAGAAACTTAATTCTCCAAAAATATTGTGAAGGATTATATATTCAAATTACACACAAATACTACACACATTTGTGTGCTAACACACCTTCCTTCACCATCTTATCAAAATGTCTACCATGCAGTCTTCACTTATTAAAAGACAAAATCCAAATAGATACTCTCCAAGTTTCAGCACCTGAGATCACGCTAATTTGCACATAATACTGGTGACCTAAATACTTGGACATGACATAAAATGTCTGTCAGTGGTCCTTCCTGCTTCAAATATCGAGAAATGCCCTAAGATGACCCAGTCTTTGCTCTCAACTGAAACAGTCTGAAACATAACAGTTGTGAACCCACCTTTCTTGTGGACACCCTTGCCGTGGATGTACAAAGTCTTAAGTTGGAAGGTACAGGAAACTCACTGCTTTCCTTGGTGGTCGTGCCACATTGGAAGCCTTTTACACTGAGAAAGTTCCTCTTGTGTGCATAACAGTGCTTCTCCACACATTCGCTGTAGGGCAGCTTTTCACACATGCTGAAGGACACCTACTCTGGAACAACCTATCCTTCCCTTCCAATTTCCTGACCCTATCTCCAGACAAATATCCCCATTACCTTTAATATTAAGACACAATTTCTAGATCTTTTCTCAAAGGCGGCATTCTTTTCAGATTGGTTCCTTGTTAGTCTAAAGTTTAGTTCCCTAAAATAAATGCCATACTCAGGGTGTCTGCAAAGTGCTGAGGCTGTGGGACCCCACCCCTAGCGTGCCTTATATGCTGTAGTCAACCAAACCACTGGGAACCGTAGTCAGCAGAGGAGTACTCTCAGTCTTTCCCATTGGATTCCATGCATTTCTGTTTAAATCTTCTAACACTTCTGGCTTCCTGAAGTGTACCAACCCCTCAACTTAATAAACAAGACAGATGAACAATAAAGGGATTGATCCATCCACTCCCTAACAAATTTCATTTTATCTTACTAGATGTTCCTTAAAGTATTTTAAACCTTGAGTAACTAAAATTATTCCTCATACCCCAGTCTCTCTATAGCATCTTGCCAGGGATGATTTCCTCTTTGAAGATGCCCAGCTCCTTCAGGAGCTCTCTCTACCAACTCCTTCCTTGATCCTGGAGTTGTTCTGTCCCATTCAAAAGCTCTTTCACCCTGCCCTCTCTCTCTAAGTCCACTCCACTCCGTTAAGTTCTACGCTTTGTTTCTCAAGCATATTATTCAATTTCTCTTTGCTTGGGGCCTGTCCCACCTTTCAAATTTCACATACACAACTTTCACCATCACCGCACAATTAACACAACCAAAAGGGGCTTCATCTCCCTCCCAAGAGAAAACCAAGTTTTCTTTTCACTTGAATATACTCATGGATACTTTGATTTATCTCTACTTTTCCATTTTGGTCTCCAAGTCAGGTCTCTCTCTTCCCTTCACCCTTTGCTATCAGTGTACAGCTGATAAAATATGACTCGAATGAATTCTAGTCTTACTACTTCAGTAAGTCTCTTTCCAAAAAATCACTGCTCTGCAGGGCGTCCCAGTGAAGCTATCTACCTCTGTTTGGCCTTCGCTCAACTTGAATTCTGTCCATCTGGCATCACTTGCTCTTTCTTCCAAAAATCACACATCACAGCTTCTGTTCAAGAGAGAACTCTACATTCGCAGGGCTCTACAACTTCAATTTCATTTTCCATAAATTCCAAATATAAAGTCTGCATTCCAGTAAGTGTGCTCTAACTCACCCCTCCCTGGCTCTGTTCACACCACTTCTGTTACAAAACAGAAGTAATGGAAAAGAACACGGACCTCAGAATCTGAGGAAACTTAGAGAACTGCAGTTGTCTTTCCTAGTCTGAGGCTGTTAGGATTGCCGTGACACTGAATGAAGACATTCAAAAGGTCATTTGACAAAGGGCAGCCTACCCCAGGCAGGTAAATCATCAGGGTTACAACACTGCTTTAAAGAGTCAAGTGATCTATAACAGGTAACTAATATTTTGAGAGGTTTTTTATCAACAAAAGAACACCACACACTCATAAGGACGCAGAGTTAGAACATCCTGTATCTCAGGATTGACCCGTAAGATAGTCACCTGTATCACACGTCTGCTCAAGCCTGTCCTTTCTGCCAGTTTCTGGAGGGTCTGTGCATCTGGGTTGTTGTCCTGAGCAAATTGTGCTTGCATAACCTGTGATTAAAAAAAAAAAAAAAAAAAAAAAAGGAAGATGTAGGCTGCAAATGATTCAAGAGACACAGCTCACTCTTCTGCATTTTGATGATGGAGGAACAAGATATGCATATGCAAACGTGATACAGTGATGCCTCAGTTCATGGTCACCTCTGTTCGTGAATAATTCAGTTCACAAACAGAAGCAGTGGGCACAATTTTGTTTCCATTTGCAAACTCCATCTCAGGTGAGGAACACGACCTTGGCCATCTTCCCTGGAACTGTGGAATGAATTAAGTTCCTGAACCAAGGTACCACTATACTTGTATTTTATTACTGGAAAACCAGTGTAGAGAAGTATATACAAGTGAAAAGGCAGGCAAATTTTGTATATTTACACACAGGCTGTTCTGCTGAAATCTTGAAAAAATAATCCTCTTCAATATAAGTTCAACTGTCAACGCTGCTGCTAGAAATAGCCTCACCCTTTTTCCCCGTTCCTAGAACTTACAAATGAAATGTGTAACATGAATCCCATTTACCATGTTTCCCATTTTGCCAAACTTCTCAGCACTAGAAAACTTAATAAAACGTGAAAAACATAGAATATTTATCTCCAGCCTCTCCTAGGCTGAACAGGTTGACTGCCTGCAAAATAATTGTGACTGATCTGCAAAGAGTACATGGATTTCACTTCATTGCGATGACGCCATCATTTTGTTTTGATGACTCTGTGAAAAAGTATCTGAGATCATAAAGAGAGGCTTCTGTCAGTCCACCGAGAGTTTACTGGGGTCTACGGGTGGAGAGATGGATCAAGCTCACAGGCGCCGATGTCAGTTTGTGGACTGCTGACACCAGGCCAAGCGCCATGAGACAGCGATGGTGGGCAGCTGTGCCTCGTCTTCCTTCCCGGGAAGAAAGATTCTGACGTGCTGAACACTACCTATCATAAAAGACAAAGGGAGGAGTGTACAAGAGCGCAGGGACCAGAATACATCACAAGCCCAAGGCTCCGTATTCTTCAGAAGAGGGAATCACTATGGTAATCAAGTGAGATACTTGAATTTCATCACTAAAAGTCAATCAACTGCAAGAAGCATTAGAAAACAAAAATGATGTACTTTAAGGAATGAGGGAGAAGTCTGGCGTCCCACACAACTGCGCTTAGCCACAGGCATGGGTGTGGCACCCAACCATTTACAGATCTTAAGCAGATCTGGCCTCTCGGCCCTTTCCAACAGAAAAAACTAACTGCACTCCCTGCTCGTTCTTTATGTGGTACGTCTTCCGCCACGCGACTGTCCCGGGAGCCGAAGAGCTGCTGGCAAGTCTGCTCTCCAGGGCAGAGAATGCGTTCCTCAACACGGGAACGCCTTGTGCTTCGCCTCCCCGGGAATTAACCTCCCTTCCGGCCACACACCGGGCAGAGTTTGTAGCAGAATGAAACTTGACAATGTGAGGAAAATCGGAGAGTGCGGAGCAAGAGTCCAACGCTGTTCCAGGAAGCGAGGTTTACACATTATATGTTCAGGTAAGATCTCTCTGATAAGCGGCTCTTCTACAGTTAAATATTCCTGACTTGCCAGCCTGCTGTCCTGTGTTTTTGCATTCATTAATAACGAAACATAGACTTCTGGTTTAAACAATGAGAAAAGAAAAACTGCCTGACCACCTACAATCTTCATATTTCCCTTTCTACTGCAAATGTATTACATTAATATTTTCCTATGCAAATAGTTGTGTTTATAGGTAATTGAGCGCAAAATGTCCCAAAGAGAAAAAGGAATGAGAAAAATAATTATGTCTCTGTTTTTTAATTTTTCAAAAAGGCTGAACAGATACTTGGAGATTTGCTTGTTACCAACCATCATTACCAACGATCTGTTTTTTTAGAGTATGCCTTTCACAAAGGAATTTTAGATTGACAAGTTTAATCATGGAACCAAATTACCTTTAATAAAGGGGATTCTCATCAAGCAATAAAACCAAGTTCAGATCAACGTGGA
Organism: Chinchilla lanigera; assembly: GCF_000276665.1. NCBI lineage: Eukaryota > Metazoa > Chordata > Mammalia > Rodentia > Chinchillidae > Chinchilla > Chinchilla lanigera. The sequence continues at coordinate 17,657,021 of NW_004955423.1, forward strand.
TTATTTAAATTAGAATATTCTCTTGAAAAAGTGGTACTCGTTAATCTTTTTTACATAGTATCAGTAGTCTTAGAAAAAAAGATCCCTCCAAATTCTTCTCAGTTGGCCCTGTTATCCAAACACTACTGTTCCCGTCCCAGACTCTTCTAACACGGAGAGTGAGCTCATGGAGCCAGCTTACTCCCCACAGCAGAAAACGTGTCCCTGGACACAGGGAACGCCATATTCGTCACCTCGCTGGGAAGTAAGCATTCTAAGGCCAGGAGGTCTACCAGAAACGTCAGGAGTCAGACCAACTCCATCTGAAAATACACTGCAGTAGAAGCTAAACACGGCATACATCGTAACAACCATTGGCCAGGTGCCTGCCACAACCGTATACAAAGCATAATATTAGCAGAAATGTCTTAGTATTCTTACAAAGGAGACAGCATTTCATGTATATTTGCGGACCCATCCTCTGAGCTAACCTATGCTTTCTTCCCATTAATTTTCAATAAGAAGCATGGTATTTATTTATTTATTTGTTTATTTCAATACTGGGGGTGGAACCCCGGGCCTTGGGCTGGTCAAGCATTCTACATCTCTACATTCTACATCTCTAGCTCTTTATTTGTCCCATTTTAACCTGCATCTGTCCAAAGCAGGTATCACCTTAACTGTCTCGACCAAACTAGAATATACTCAGCTTTCTGAAAGGTAGAACTATCCCACAGCGTAGGTGCACTGCCTGACTTATTAGATCTGCCAAAAGTACATGATTCAAGTAAGTCTGTTTGATTTTTAAATCTGCAGCTATCCCAAATTCCTAAATTTCAAAGAACTACTTGAGGATTGTATTTCGTTTGTTTCAGCTCTCCCTGGTATAAGATAAATGCTAATAAATACTGAATAAATGAAAACCCGCTTTTAAAACTGTACCACTTATTGCTTCCATTTTTAAAAACCTGTAATTCTGAAAAATTTTTCAAAAGCATGATTCAGATCACATTTGTACAATAATGCATGGCGGACATATTTTATGCACATTTGCAATTTAAAACTGCCAAGCCTAGCTACAAACTTCGTTAAGGCTCAGGGGCACTCGTGGTCTCCAGGCAGGCCAAGCCTATGCAAACAGCAGACGCCGGGTGGGCAGGGCCTGACTCTCTTCCCTGCCATCCCCTTGGAGCTCTGCCTGGATAGGAATTCCTGGACCTCCTTGGAGAGGAATTTCTGGGAGAGTTAAAGGAGATGGTGTTGATGAGGCCGGCACAGGACTTCGCACGAAAAGACCTCCACAAATACTCTTTTTATTTCATTTATCTTCCCATAGGTGATTATATACATACTGGTTTCAAATTCTCAGTGATAATTGGAATAATAAATTTTACATCAAATTAAAGTTATCAATCTTATAACTCAAGATTAGAGCTGACCCTTGATGAGAACCATCCAACTTAAAAAACAGATACATCGACAGTAGAGATTCTCTTGTAACCCAGACACCTTTTAACCACTGGGCGTTTTCCCAGAGCTTGCGCGAGTGCTCACACCTAACTTAGGGTGTGTGTGGTCTCCTCTCCAAGCCCAGCAGCATCCTGAGGAATACAGTTCAGTCGGAGAGCTTTCTCTTGATTGTCTTGTCTTTCATTTATTGACCATGTACTTTTATGCCTAAGAAATCCATAATAATTATCTATTTGGATTTTTTTCCTGAGTGGATCTAGATTTTAATGGTAGAGTAGGTTCCATGGTCAAGTTTCCTTGAAATGTTTGCAGCATATTCAGGTTTCTTTCCTAAATCCTCCCCGAAATAAAATTCTCTCTTGAGACACTTTCGATTGCTGTGACCATCTTAAAATCTAGCAGGTCTTAGAATGCTACAGGTGAGTTCCAGAATACTACCTTCATGCATTTGGTAACTGCCTAAATGTCTTCTAAAGTCTGAGCTACTGGTGGTTCATGGTAGGTGCTCGTTTCTTCCGTTTAAAACAAATACCTCATCCACATTAATTTTTTAGAAAATGTGACTGTATTATCTGAAAAAAATCATTATAGGTGAAGACCTAAATGTAAAGCAAGGAGCAATTACTTATTTTTTTGACAATTTGTACAAATCAAACTTATGAAAATTATGTTTAAGAAAACTAAGCTGAAAATAATTCTTCCTTGCAGGGGACATAACCAACCTTTAACATCAAATTACAGAATTAGTCTTTCTATCCTTTTTAAAGACAAGAAAGGAACAATCTGGCTGTTAATTAAGGCAGGTGTATTCAATTCTTTCCTACTCAAAAAACATACAATCTTGTCCATTAAAGGACTCATTGGAGTTTGTTAAAAAGACTAACAAATTGGAGTTTCACAGATTCACATGATATCTTTTTCTGTTACAAGTCTCAAAACAGAGTGTGTCTTCTCTTGCAATCACATACACTAATGTACATATCTGGACTGAACTGATGTTATCAGGAAGTCAGAACAGATCCACATTTGGTTTCCACTTTCATGCTGACACCAAAAGACTCCAAGGAAACAAAGCTAGATCACTGGACCCTTTCTATTCTGGTGCTAGAGGACAATGAGAAACATTTTAGGGCGATAAGTATATTTTCATGTATTTATCTAGTTGGTTTCAAGAAAGGTTAACTTTTTAGAAAACGTAACTGTTTTTAAGCAACACAGAAATTGCTTTCTTGTTTTGGGTTTTTTTTTTCTTTTGGCGGGGAGGGGATTCAAAAATCATAAATTCATTGCCAGGTCTACCTGGAGCTGATCTGCGGTAAAGCTGGTCCGAGCTCTTTTTGCTGGTTTTGGATGATTAACATCTTGTTCTGTGAGGAGGGCACCTTCCACACTAATTCCGTTACCTGCATTTAAAAAACATACCATACGTGTTGGTAACGCAAATGGGTCCTCCACTTGCAAAGTAATAGTTTTCTTGTACTTCTGGGCTTGTAAAACCGTATGCATCTTCTAAACCTTACTTTTTACTATTTTTTTTCCCCCACAGTACTGCAGATTGAACTCAAGATCTAAGCACTGAGCTATATCCCCCGGCCTTTCAAAAATTCTTTTACTTTGAGACAGGGTCTCAGTACAAGTCACTCCATTTGCCTAGGCTGGGCCTGAACTTGTGAATTTACAATCGTCCTGCTTCAGCTTCCCAGGGCGCAGAGATTACAGGCATGCGTCACCCAAGTTAAAACCCACTAAGTTTTAATTTAACACAGCCTAAACATGCTGTAGAAACAACAGTTCATGCGTAGGCTTGCGTATTCAAAAAGTTAGAAGCGCACTGCGAAGGCCCGCCCTTAGGAAGGCACACACAGGGAAACAACTGTTTACAGAACAGAGAAGCTGCAGCCTAACCCAAGGCTGCTGTCTGAGGACACAGCTAATGCATATGCCATGGTTTTCCCAGCAAATAAAACAGATGGAGGTCATCACTAGCTGTAGAGTGCTTGATGACTCTTACCACAATTATATTTTGCCTAAAATAATGCACCAAGATGACCTTAGGAAAAAATCATTTTTATCCCTCTATTCAATGTCCCCAAAGACTCAAAAGTATTTTAGGAACATATTTACCATTTTCCACTTCTCTTTTTAAATTATCAAGCATGCAGTCATAATGCACTCTGCAGAGGACTTTCTCTTCCACCAACGCAAACTCCTCTCCCGTGGAAAGTTGCCTTTTGCAAGAGAAGCAGGCGAAACACGCCAAGTGATAGACATTTCCTTTGGCCCTGCGGACCCAGTCAGTAGAGTGGATGTGCCTGCCGCATCGAGAGCAGCGAGTTCCGTATCTTCTGCAGTGAACAAAAGGGCAGGAGTGGAAGATTTTAATGCCCGGAAGCTATTTATCAGTCTAATATCAAACTGACACATAAATTCTCTCCGCTGGAATACCCTAAGCATTTCAATACCTCGAAAATGAAACAGGAATTACTTTTCTGAAAGTCAATATGCTAAGGAGTTAAGATTTGAGATAGTTACAATTCAAATCTATTTTCAAAAATAAAACTTTTAAAATAAATAATATACAAGTATCAATATCCTCCTCATTGTGTTCAATGTCAGGGCATTTGTAAATGTACCTGGAGGCTTATGATTACAAGTGTGCCCACATATGTACACACACACTCACCTACACGCTAGAGATGTAAAACCTCAAAGTGCAAAAAATCTCTATTTGACATGAATATTGACTTTTTAAAACCAAGTGGAGAGATTGCAAGGTGTAGCTCAGTGGTACAGCGTGTCTTTAGTACTCACAAAGCCCTGGGTTCCATCCCCAGCGTCAAAATACAAACCAAATAAACAAAAAAATCAAGTTGAGATGATCACAAAATGCTATAAATTAATGTCTCAAACATTTCAAATAGATATTATCAAAGAAGCAGAGAACTCAAATTTTTTACCCTGGTAGATGACAAAGGAAAACCCTGAAATGTTTCCTTTAATGGGAGGTTACCATATTGTTATTCACAGGAGGAAAGGAGTATTACCTAGACCTCCCAGAGACATATTTAGACATTAAACACACATTAAACTTAACAAAATGCCAGACCGGATGTGAGCATCCCATTTCCTCCCAGGCTGGGTAACTGGACCCACTGTCCTGTCTCCTATCACAGGCATGGGCCAGTGGGGTCAGCTCACACTGCATTAGTACATACGACCCTGCCCACCTGGGCATAGATCTTCACAGGTATTGCCAATTTATTTTTTAAAATTATATCAAAACATTGAACCTTAAAAATAAATTTCATAATATAACAAAATGTGAAGTATTAAAAATTCTAAAGAACTAGATTTTCAAACTTGAATCTTTCAAAAGGTTTTAATTTATCATAAAAAATTAAGATTAGCATATCCGATGTCAAAAAAGCAGCAAACTATTAACTGCAGGTGAAGAAACCGAGAATAAACCTAATGAGAAATATATATTTGGGACTGTTACAAAACTGCTTGATTTTATAAACTAAAGAACTCTGGATATTATGACGTGATTTAAGTTACCTAGTGATTTTATTCAAATTAACCACTAAACTCTCTAAATTCAATTTTTGAAACCGAGTGTAAACAACATAATTAGTATTACAAACTCCACTATGTAGAACTAATGCCAGAATTTCCAAATGAACATTTTTTTTCATTTGAAAATCCAAATAAAGAAGAAATAAGGTAATTTTAAAAGTCATTCTTAGGAACAATTGCAACTTCTAGACAACTCTCCATAAAAAATGACCCTGTAAGAAACTACATTTAAGCAATTATAAAGACATCACAGAAAGAAAACTTAGTATCTTGTGCAAATATAATCTTATGAACTAAAGTTCAAAGAAGAAACAAAAGAAGCCGGATTTTTAGGCAGACTTCTTCGATTTGGTGTATTTATGATATAGGAACAACGATCAATCCTTCCGAATCATGTGGTTCATCTGTTTTCAAACTCCTGGCATCTCATGGGTGTATAACTAGGGATCATTCTATGGTAAACCAGTAAAAGTTTAACAAAATCTTTTTTCCTCTGTAATCAGTTTCTTTTCATCCTATCCCTTCCGCCTGACAAGGGACACTGTCACAAGTCATCCTGTGTTTCATACTTTATGCGCTGCAAATACGTTCCCCGCTTTTAGTGCTTAAAATTTTCATCCTCTACATTGGGACTATTATTTAAAATTAAGTTTTGGATAGTAAATTCCTAGAGGAGGAAAACACATTTATTTTGTTTTACTATAAAATAGACCTCAAAATAGATTTTGCAATCCATCGTACAGGAACAACGGAGCTTATGGTAAATGAAACTGGACAAAAGTGTATCACAAAACTCGTTTGCTGAATAATTTTTTGAAGTGCCTACTTTACTAAGAACAAGCTTCCCAGTGTACCTGAAATAATCGAGTTTGCAGAAAATGTCTTTGTCCTTAATGTAACAGCTGGTGTGCCTTCCGAGGGAGGTTCTGCAGACACTGCAGGAGAGGCACCGGACATGCCAGCACAGGTCGTTCACCTGCAGAGGGAAGAGGGCAGTGAGAGGCCACTCCCATCTCACACAGAAGGGCAGCACCCGAAATGCTGGCCCTGTGAGATGCTGACACATCCTCTGACCGTTTCCATCCAAGCAATGTCATTTATATAAACATCCATCTGAATACATTCACTCTTACACTCCAGACAGGGGGAAAAAAAATCTCATCTATCTATCTATCTATCTATCTTTAAAAATTGTGTCGTTTCTTTCTTAAATCAATATGAACACCAGGAAAGTTCTGGTCACTTGAAAGTCCTACATGCAAATGTTTTGCTTCCTTCCCCAGCCAAATTCTTCCCACTTTCTCAACCTACACTTTGGTCAAATAATTGCAAACTATACTTTTGCTTCAAAGAGCACCAAAGAAAGTGAAAACAGCCTGGAAAGATAATCACCTCGGTAAAGAAACTGAGCAGTCTCTTTCTTTAAAGCAGAAGTAGCTAAGGTTGAGCTAAGTGCTGCTATGGCAGTAGCCCTGCCTCTCTGTTAGCATCACCCACTCCACAGAAATAAAGGTAGCCACGGAGTAAAGTACAGTCACTAGTGACTTCAGTACAATTATAAGTGGCTGTAAAAAGGCACCAAGCATATTTTGCATCTATTCTTCAAATAGTAGGATATAACACCATGTCAGAAAAAAGGAGCACTTCATACTTTCTAAAGGCACCAGACATATCAACTGGGGGAAACAATCTGCAATTATTCTCACTTTAAATTTGCCATCATACAATAAGCACCACAATGCAGGCTTTCAAGAATGAAGGTGTGCACTGCATTGAACTGGCCTGCTACAGACTCCCAAAGTTTGCTCTTGTGAAACAGACATAAGAACTAGGTTTATGCTTAATTAAATGTCATTCGAAAGAATAGCACTGGTGCAAAATCACCAGTTACACCCTCCCAATGGCTCCTATGACAGAAATAGGAACGGGAACTACTGTGAGATTTGGCTTTTGTGACACTATTTAATAGAAAAAGAACTTTCTGCCCAGTGACTGTCAGACTCTTAAGCCCTGTTCAGCGTGTTTATCTGTGACATGAGTTACATACAGAACTTTCTGAAAGACTGAAGTATTACTGGTTTCTAATTACAGTTGATGCATCAATTTCCAAAGCAATATTTTTGGTTTTCAAGTCTCTTTTTTGATGAAATTTTAAGTTTTGGTCTTTCTTTAAAAGAACTACATACTCACTATAAAAATAAAACAATGCAAATAACAGAGAAATAATAGAAAAAAAATCCAAGAAAGCTAGAATAAAAAAAAATAATGGTGAATACTGCCCTAGAAATAAAGATATAGTCTTCCTTAGTCTTTTCTCTCAAATGAGCTGACTTAGGATAAAGTTTAAAAGTGCAGGCTTTGTTAATATTCCACAGCTTAGGGCCATCTATATTTCAATCACATCCAAGTTTTTGTTTTGTTTTGTTTTGTAAAAGAAGGCTTCAGGACAGAGCCATGGCCTCTTTCTCCACAAAAACCAAACAAAATGCCAGGTCTACCACCTTTCCTCAAAGTTGACTTTCAAAAAACAACAAACAACAACAGCAACACAACAAAACTCCTAGATCTTCCATTTCTTTTTTAGGGAGTAAAGTAAGGTGAGGAGAGAAGATTCTGGAAACTGTAAGCTTTCTCTGCTGGCTAGTATTCATCCAATCAGTAAACGCCTAAACATACAACTAGGACCAGGACAGAAAAACTACCCAAAGGACAGGCCCTGAAGCAGGAAATGAGCCACTCTACTCCTCCCGTAATTCTGCATTATATCGCTTCACTTATTGTTAGTTCACCCATATCAATGCTAGGTCTGTTTTTAGCAGCGACAAGTGTGAATTCAAACTTACCTGGAAAAGTACTCAAAGTGGGGAGGGGATGTTAAGAACTCAGGCTTTTAAAATAATTGTATACTATCAGAGTGTAGTTAGAGCTAATATGCTAATAACACACGAAGTGGTAGAACAGATTGTATGGAGAATACTACAGTGGGCACCCTACTGTCCTGTGGCAAAAAAGAACTTTATATAACTCTCTTAGATAACAAATATTTTACATACTACCAAGATAGGCAATATTCAAACTTAGGCAAAATGAACACTAGAAAGTACTATCTGTTTCTGAGGTTGTGTTGTTACTTTCCTATAAGTTTTCCAGGTCTTCTCTGTTACAAAGTGTTAAAAGACTTCATAGATCCACTCCTGAAACCTTCTTAACGATTCTGCGAATTACTGACAAGGCTCACTGAAAACAAGGAACTGGTTTTAATCCAAAGGATGATTTCAAAATTCCAAAAAGTGTCAAGTTTAGCAACAATGAAAATGGAATCTTAAGAATGCATATTCAATTAAAGAAAAAACCCATGTTAATTTCCAATTTAAAAAAATCAACCACCAAATAAGATTCAGTCATTTTTAAACGTTCTCACCCAAACCCCTCTCTTTGCTGTATCTGGGTAATTCACGTTTCTACAGACAAACCAATCTGTATGTTGATGTTGAAACTTAAACCCACTAATTCACTTTTTGAACTTAGGCTCTCCCAAATTAATCCTTTTGAAAACCTAAGCGTGGTGGGGTGGGATGAGAAAGTGAACTGGTTTGCAACTACTTTGGTACGGGAGAAGTCATTATTTTGCACAGTTGTTTTTAGGAACTACTGAAGTTGAAAATCCAATGTAGTACCATTAAGACACGAGGGACCATGACCTTGCTTGCTGCGACTTGGATAACTGTAGCCTGCCAGAATTTGTACTCCACAGTTCCCCGACAATATTTTAAGAGAAAAATAATACAAATTAATACAGACAGTCAACTCTCAAACCACCACGTGTGTGTATGTGTGTGCGCGCGCGGGCGCGCCTAACTTTACATCAATTTTCACTTTTTTTCCCAAGCCTGGAAAGGACTTAACAGCATTGGGCGGACTTGAAGCAGTGAACCTTGGTAAGAGTCAGAAGGTATTGAAACAGCTTTTATGTAAATGTTTCCACAAACTTGTACTTTGGAAAAGCTTCCTGGTACTTGAAAATAAAACTAATTTTTAAAATAGTCTCAGAAAGGACCTTTGCAGGCACTTTAGAGTGGTTCTCACGCCCGGACCCTGCAGGGGGAGATCAGTCAGCACACACCGACCTCGAACTCGTCTGAGGTCCGGTGGGTGACTGGGTGGAGAGACTGACCCGGCAGAGACCTTTAAGGACGGGTAAGGGCTTGCCCACCTGCCTTCTACCTTCGATGGCGACTCCAGTACATCCAGCAGGGCAATCACTTCTACCCCAGGATGTGTCACTCACAGACTGTTTTGCAACAACCCCGCCGCGCGAGGCGAGTTGCCCTAGACGGGGCTAACGTGCCGAGGAAGTCGACAACCTCGGGGACCACCTGGGAGGAAGAGGGAAGGACTTTTCTCTCTGCCCGGGCCCGCCGCCCGGCCTGGCGCCGGCCGCCCCTACCTTGAGCAGGTACTTGTCCACGATCTCCAGGCCGCAGCTGCTGCACACGCACTTGCCGGGCGGACAGCCGGAGCCCGAGGCCATGGACTGCGGCGAGGACGACGGGGACAGCGGGGCCGAGGAGGAGCTCGAGTCCTCGTCCCCCGCTCCCTCGGGGCTCACCTGCTGGAAGCGACCGGGCGCAGGCGGTTCCAGACCCCTCCTCCCTCCACCCAGCTCCCCGCGGGGCGCCGCCTCCCCGCCC
>NW_004955423.1:17667116-17823653 GCF_000276665.1 Chinchilla lanigera
CCCGGCCGCACGCGCTCGGGCGGGCGACGCCCCCCGGGGGCCCCGCGGTTAATCACCCTCGCCCCGCACAAAGCGCGCGCTCTCCACGTCAATCACGCGAGCGGGACCCCGGGCTCGGGGCGCGGGCGGGGGCGCCGAGCGGGGGAGAAGAAAAGCCGGCTGGGGAGGGGATGGGGGAGGAAACTCGATTTCCTTAATAACGTCAATTAAAAGAGCAAGACACATATATATTGTTAAAAGGGGGGCTTTTTGAATAGGATAACCCGAAAGGTGAAGAGGTTTAATAGGATACTTGAAAGCTAATTACAGCGGGATTTAAGAAGCCTGGTGTTTGTTCCTACGACGATTTGAATGAAAATGCTTCAGATTAAACCAAGCCAGCGGCTCTTTCTCTTTCGTAAACTTGCGGCAATTAGAGCCGTGAGTGATTTACACTCGTTTCTTTAAGGTGTAAATTGCCACTTATTGCTCAGTAAGTCAACATTTGAGCTGCTAAAGGATTATTTTTAACCAAGCGCAAAAAGCGGGTCGAATAATGGAAAATATCCAGCTGAATTTAATTTGTGCCATTAGGAAAAAAAAACACCCTCGCCCAACCTCGGTCAGAATGTTTTAAAGCAACAACGCGCGTTACTCAAGTGTTTTCAAGCTTTTTGTTGGAGTTTTGTTCCGAATAGAAAACGCAGCCTCCCCGGGCTTTTTCGGTCTTAGTTTAGGAAAACTCTAGCTCGGGGGCTGGTGGGTCCCCGAACTGCGGGGCCGCACCTCTGAATTTCGGGGTCCTCGCTCCCCCTCTTCTTCCTGAGGGTGCCGGCTGCGCCACCGCGGACGTGGGTGTCCCCGGGGCCCTCTGAGGGTGCCTCCGGGAAGCGCGGTCCCCACGCGGGGCGTCCGCGGAGAAGCCCGGATCCCCGGCCGTGAGCAGCGGCGCGGGTGCGCGTCCTGCCCGGCCTCCAACCGGCTGCAGGCGATTCCCAAATTTAACGCGAGACACACCCACGGGTCTCGCCTCCAGAGTGCGGGGAGAACCCTCCAGGGTCCCCCAGCTACTCAGACCCACCTTTGGACTCCTTTTGCGCCCGGGGTTTGCTGCCTTTATTTTAAACAAAATGGTTCTTCGGGCCCGCCCTGCCATCCCCCTGGGTCCGCCGTGGGTCCGCGGCGCGCGGGTCGCCGGCGTCCGGAGTCCTTGCGTCTCAGCTCGCAGGAGCCTGGCGGGTCCCCCCGCCAGCCGCCCGGTCCCCGCGTCCCGCTGCCCCGACCGCCAGGATCGCCACCGCGACCCGCACCGCCACCACCACCACCGGCAAACAGAACAAAAGCACGACTCACTTGGACCCGAGAGCGCCTTAGGCTCGAGGCTTCCTCTCCTAAATTACGGTCTCCATGCCTCGGGTTAAGTGAGCTTGTGGGGAGGGGGGGCAATGATTACTGACAAACGCTGCTACGTAATAAAAAAAAACTGCCGGGGCTGAGGACGAGGCCGTTGCAGGTAGTTTCTGAACCTCGTTTAGGAGCCCAAGGAGCTCGCTTTCCGAGGAAAACTGCGGTTCAACTGATCTGGCTAGGCGTCGGCTCACTCACCTTCTCGGGGGGAACGGCCAGCCCCGGCACGTCCTTTTCCTCTAGTTTACACACAAACATCGGGTCGCTCTTCCAATACATGGCACTGCTGGGGCTGCTTGTCACATTCCAGCTCCGGCGGGGCACAGGCTGTCGAGGTCTGCGGATCGCCTCCCTCTCCGCCCCAAAGAGCCTGATAAAAGCTAAGGCGAAGGACAGCAGAGCCACAAGCGAGACTCGGTCCAGGGAGGCCACGGTAGCCGTCACCACCCTCTGACCTTCTGTTCTTAAGATTCCTTTCCCAACTTCACTGAGGTCTGTCCCTCCAGGAAAAAAAAAAAAAAAAAAAAAAAGTTTTGTTTTCCAGAGGGTGGAACCTTCCACAGAGGGAGGGGTGTGTGGGGAAAGTTTTCCTGCAGAAATAGCCTCACCTCCTAAGGAAAACCCGCCTTCTCTACATGTTAAGATCTTTATCAGGACAAGCCAATTTACTCCAGGTTTGGTATTAAAGCGGGAAAAGAAAAAAAAATCTTGGGACGGCCTGTTAACTTGATTAAAAAAAAAAAAAAATCTGCTCTCTGCCTTTGCCTTGTCTTTTAAATTCTCGCTCCCCAACCAAAACCTAAACAAAGATTCAGGTTACATCTCTTTCAGCAGAGAGCGGGAACGGAGCTGGAGCTGGAGGTCTCCGGCGCACTTGAACGGTTTAGTCTTTCCCTGGAATCGCGCATCTCTCCAAGTAGTGGAGAAACGAGAGCGCTCCCTGGCCGCCCCGGGGGCTGACTTATCTAACGGGTCGCTCTCCTTTTGCGAAAAGTTCTCTCATTGAGAGAAAGAAGGAGACCGGGGGATTTAGCCCAGTGGCCCAGCGCCTGCCTGGCAAGCGTGAGGTCCTGAGTTCGATTCCTGGTACCTAAGAGAAGAAAAAAAGAGAAAGAGAAAGAAGGAACATCTGGGCAGCACAAAAGCTTATGATTTGCGACTAGATTTGAAATCGAGTCTACGAGAAAGGCAAAAGTATGTTGCTGACGAGTATTATTCTTTTCATCTCATCCTAGACAATTTAGGTCCTGGAAGAGGCAGCTGCTGCCTCAAACTGGCGCGCACGGGGGTGGGGTAGGCAGACACCTTAATTTTGATTAGGATTGGAGGACGTGTTTGTTTAAATAGCTCCTTGTGGTATAGATTTACTTCATTATTTAATGTGTGAAGACGAATTTGGTAAGAGATGACTTTTAAATCATTTTTTAAATTTCCAATGTGCCCCTCGTAAGAAAAAAATCTTCTGAAGCATTAGAATATCTGGAAGTCTCTAACCAAAACATGTGATGTTGCTTTCCATAGACAGAAATCTATATTTTAAACATATCTGCACACATATAGCATTATTTCTTTGTTCTATTTGTCTAAAAAAATATATCGATCCTGCGCAGACCAGCCTGCAGCAGGCTAGTAGAAGGGCAGGCTCGCCAAGGGGAGCCTGACACTTTCCTGCCAGGAAGAGAGCCTGTGTACCAGTCTGGAGCAAGGCAAGACTGCAAGTTTGTTTTCCCTCAATCCTATTTCTGTCTCATAAACAGAAGCCTTTCCTTATTGGCATTGTTTTCCTTTTTGAGCAGCTGTGCACAAGTCACTATTAGCCATGCAGATCTGATCCTACATGGGACAGACATCTCAAGGGGAGAGAGGGAGATGCTATGATTAACCTGGGTCCTCCTAGAGAACTGAGGACGTGGGGTGGGTCGACTTTCTGCAAAGCTAACTTGTGCGCGAGGGCCAAAAAGGCTCGTGTTTTTCATCAAGTGCAAAAATCGGTACGGGGGATGGATCCACATGCTGCGTTTCCCGTGAAGCAGCATTGTTCTCGAAATGGCTATTCCGAATGGAAATTCTTGCACAGCGTTGGCGCCATCGGGCCGTGCACAGAGCAGAATTCTGTTGAAAGTGAAATTAAAAATAGAGGTCCCATTTGGAGATTTAATTAGAATTTCTTTGTGTGAAGTTTTGCAAAGTGAATCTGGAGTGCTGTTTGACTGATACCGACGATGATTTGCACCGGTCATTTGGAGATGCCGGAGAGCGTTAGAGCTGTTTGGGGAAGTAGGGCGGGGGCGCTGGCGTTTTATGCGGTCTTTCCACCCACCCTCGCCTAATCAGGGGGCTCTCAATCGGGTTTTCAAAATACTAATCTTGATCTAAGAGCTCCTGTCTCTGCATAAGTGGAGGAAATGATTCATTTTTAGAGGCTTCTGGGTTTCGGGAAGGATGGTCCTCAGACATAAGCAGAAGACTAGCAGAGCGGCCTGGGGTCCGCCGCTCTCCCAGCGCAGAGGCCAGTGCAGACCTGCCCGCTCCCTCGGTGTCATTCCGCGCACCCAACCTGCTCGGTAGGCCTCCCGGTGAGTCTATTTCTGAATCTCGGGCGGTGGGAGCCTTTGGCTGGGGCTCATGTGCGGAGGTGGGCAGAGGGGCATGGCCAGATACTTGTCAAGGCTGGGCACCCCGCCCGTCTTGGGCCCAAAGACCTCTGGAGAGCGAGCAGATTGAGGAGGTACAGCTGCCCGCGTGGACCGGGCTCCTTCGCACCTCCAACCGGCACTCCTCCTGGACTCGGGCCCAGAAAAAGTTCTCCTGCTGCTCTATAGAGTGCCCCTTTTCCCACTCTTAGGTTCTTGGGCTAAAAATCAGAAGGGCTTTTTTCCCCCTAAAAAAACCCTTCGTAATGAGGGAGTTTTAGCCTGAACTCCAATAGAGACCAATTTTGAACGGAGGAAGACACCCCCCACCCAAAATATCACCTTTTACGTCCGAGGGTGGAAAGGGACTGTCCGCGTGATGTTGGCGCCTACTTACTAAATTGAAATTGCTAGATGCCCGCCTCTTCGCAAATGAAAATCAGAGGCCGAAGGTCCACCCGGGGGATTGCCAACACCCTTGCACCACACAGAGGTCTTTCCAAGGAAGGGGCGGGCGCGGGAGAGAGAGCCAGGGAGACTTCAGGGAGGTCCTGTCGGGGGCTGTACGCTCCGCAGCGGTTGGGACGCCTCCAGTTGTGTCTCTAAAACCCCATGGGCAGGGCAGGGATCTGGATCCCGTGGAGCCAGGCCGTGATTGGAGGCCCGGGCCGGAGAGAGGGCACCAACCCACCCCGACCCTGTAGCTCCCACTCACGGAGAAGTGCTGTCTAATTGGGCAGTGAGCAGCTGGGAAATTTGTAATCATCTAATAAGGTTTCCACCTCGGTAATTCTTATCAAAAGGCATAAAACTGATATTTTCACACTCAGCTCACACCGCAGGCGCCGTTTATAAACATCCTTCATCAGTGGGATGAAATTAAGCCTGCATTGACAGAGGTCCCTGGAACTCGATATTTAAAAGCAATAGATCCGAATTAGCAAATTGTTACTTGAAATAAAGTCCCCGCCAACTTCACGACGGAGCCCTTTGCCTGCGAGCTCCTCGAAGCGAGTTAGCACACATTTGCAGAAACTGAACCTGAAGCTTGCCAGCATTGAGGCAATCACGAGTCGGCTCCCTGAATCGCCGTGTGCTCGGCTCCCAGCTCACCGAGCGAGCGAATGCGCAAGGCTCGCCTCGGTCACAGCCGTGGGGACCTCGGGAAGGCGCGGTGCAGCCGGGAGGAGCCCGTTTCATGACGCTCTGCAGCCAGCACTCTGGGGCCCACGGTTGCGGGATCAGCACATTCGCGGCCCAGCCCGAGGCCCTCCTACAGCACCAGGGACCGGTGGCCCAGGCCTGTCAAAGGCAAAGGGTGCGGCAGACCCGCGCCTGCGGAGGGAGCCGCCTGCAGTGCTGCTGGTGACGACTCCTCGGAGCCCCAAAGGGAAAATCTCCAGCAAGGCCGCTTGGAAACTGCGAATGTCAAGGGATGCCCTTGGATTTTTGCCTAGGCAGGCTATTACTAATGTCAGTCTGGGAAGGGACCGGGAGAGAGAACTTCTAGAAGTTGTTCCCGCAGACTTGCCCTGCTCGGAACCGCGTCACTTCTTGCAGGTCGCAGAGCCGGAGACTCTCCTTTGGGACTTCCTGGCGGCCCCAGGCTCCTTTTTAGACCACCTCCCCCGCAGTTGTCGGGGCGGAGGGGACGTGTTTCTGAAGCTTGGTGGCGTTTCTCTCTCAAGTGTGCCTGGCGCCGGACGCTCGGGGACACGCAGTGCGCAGACCCGGCCTCGTCCACTTGGTCAGGTCAAAAGAGCACCCAGATCCAGCTGTCCCCAGGGAGCTGGAGCCCCAGCCTCGGAAGCCCGGTTCTGCGCCCAGAGCTTGGCTCTGCCCTTGCTCTCGGCTCAGAGCGCAGTAAACTCCCGGGCGAGGAGCCGCGTTTTCCGCCTAAGAGGGGAAAGGAGGAGAGAAATACATTTAGGAGCCACGTGGAGCCTGAGATTAGAAGAGAGGGGGCCTGGTGCACTCCCGGCTAAATGCTGCCGCTAGAAACGCGAAAGTACTTTGGCCCGTTTACTCGTTGTGTGACATCTCCAAGCCCAAAATCTCGCCTTCGGCACGTCTGTGGTTCGGAGCTGCAGGTTTTATATTAATTTTGACTTTTACAATGAGCACAAAAAAGCAGGACCAGTGGAAACTTGATTCTATCGTTTCTCCTTCAGAGCTGTTTGTACAACTCTGTAAAAACCATAGTACTGTACAAGGTGGGAAAGGGTAAAATTTGCAGCCTCTACAAGCCAGGGTTTTCCCTGCAAGTTCCAGGCACCCTGGCTCGAGCTACACCCTTGAGCTCCCGGAAACCCGCTGCTCCAAGCGCCCCACCCTCCACTGTCCCAGTCCCAGGTAGTCCTTGAAAGCCAAATTAAAGTCAGTTAAACTTGATTCAAGTGCAGAAACGGAGTGCTGGACGGGTTCCTCGGTGAGGGGGGTGGTGCAGGCATCTTCTCAACCTCCTGCTGGGTTTTGAATAAGGTGGTGGGAGGGAGCCCAGGTAAAATGGTCCCGCCCACAGCCTTGGTGTCTACAGCTCACCCAGGCAAAACTTCCAGGCCTCCTCCTTGCTCGGCTGATGCATCTTGGAAAACAATACTTTTACCAAAAAAGAAAACCAAAAAAGTCTGTGGTAAAATCTTAAGCTACTATAAAAGTTAAAAATCTCTTTATACCGGCTTCTGGAGCAGGAGACTATGCTTGTGACTGTAGCTGTGTTTTTCTTCCTTCCGCTCTTCCCCCTTTCTCGCTTACCCCTTCCCTGCTTGCCTGTATTTCCTTCCTCCGTGGAAGTCCAGGGTTTCAGAGCTAAGTCGCGCACTACTTTTTTGTATTACAGACACAAGATGTAAAGTTAATAAACCTGTGATAGAAATTCTGAGAAATCTAACTTCTTCACATCTGAGTTTCTCAACTGTACAATGGAACCCACACCACTTAGGAGTTGTCATTAAAAATTAAAAGATGTTCCCATAAACTCTTCCCAGATAGTCAGTTGTGAGTCAATAGGGTCTTCTTTCCTCCCTCTCTCCTCGGCCTCACTAAAGAGGTCTGGGTGTAGTGTCACCAAAGGTCTCCTTCCTTAGGCAAAAAGCAGGACAATGCCCTTCAGCATCTGCCACAACTGCAGTTCACCAAGGCCCAACTGCTGAAGCCAGACGGTCCTCTCTGAGCCTCAGAGGCTGGAGGAAAGTGTTCAGCCAGAGCCTCCTTTCCTATGATATCTCAGCGGGGAGAGTACAGTAAACAGCTCTCACGCTCCTTTACGGCTTGTTTACTGAGGCTCTGAACTGGCGCATTTATACGCTTGGCATCTGGACTTCTTTCAGGGTGTGCAGCCTTCTGAATATTGTGAGCTGCTGCTAGTTGTCAAAAGCCCCCCGACGCTGTGGCACATGATCCGAGTTTCACATGCCCAAGGCCATACTTTACCAGGCCGTGTCAGGATTTTCAGTACTCTGGCAGGGTTTCAGTACTTTGCTCCTCTTGGTGAGCTCAGGAACAGATGCTAAGGTAATGGATTTGTGATGTGCTTCTGTATGTGTCTCCTAGACTTGGGTTGTGGCTCCAGTGCCTCTGCCAGCTTCTGGCCACTTGCAGGCCGCTAGCAGCTGCCCAGTGTCTGAAGGGGTTGCTGAACAACACCTCCTTCCCACCCCCACTATTGCTGGCCAAAGCTAAATTGCAGAGAATGATTTGTAGGATCAAATAAAACAGCCGCAAAAGGGGAAAAGAGCTCATGTGCATTGGCGGTAAAAATCTTTCTCTCTTTTTCTTTGTAGATTATGAAATCTGCGGTCTAATTGTCAGCGAGTGGATTAAAACTCATACTGAACAAGCGATGACTGGATTTCCATACCCGCAGAGGGCCAAAGGCCTGCATTCACTGCTGGGACTTTTCTTTTGCCCTGAGCCAAAACTATAACTTTGTAGCTCTGGAGACTGCAGAGGCGGGGTGCCCTGCTCTAGCTGTGCGCGGGCTGTCAAATGTCATCATCACTGCTGGGGACCAGTCTTTAGAAATAGTTTTCCTGTCACCAGCAGGTGAATAAAGCTGACCTCAACAAGTCTTCCTACAGCTGGAGGCCTCAAAGATCTAGAGGCAGGAGCCTTGTGCGGTTCCAACTTTCTGAAACGTGGTTTGGTGCTTAAAGCTGGACAAGGAAGGTTTGCTTCTTGGAGGAGAGAGGAGTGCTGATGGGCACAGGAGGGTTTACACCTTTCCCTCCTTTCTCTCTTCCAGTGCTTCCTGTTTCCATTCCAGGACTTGCATCTTTTCTTCCTCCGTCAAGGATGGGGTGGAAATTCTGATAAAATCATTGAGGCAATTCGGGGCTCCAGTTTTCATCTAGGATGAAGGGCTTAAGGCATCCAGTGGGCTGGCTAGTGTCGTAGCTCCTTGGGGGTTCCTCCTGGGAGTCCTCTGGACCTCAGTGTTTGACATTAAATTGCAAAACTGCTCTGGTTGCCTAAGAGATCATTTGAATCTGAGCTTCTATTTAAAGGGAAGGCAGGTAAGGGGTAGGGTAAAACTCTGGATCCACTCACACACAGGGAAACATGTTGTCAGGTGGTGACACAGGCTTGACTCTGCTTCTGGGTAGGAAGGACACAGAGTGAACAGCCTGGGTGGAAGGCAAGGTCGTTTGGCCCTGGTGCTGCTGCACGCCACACTTCTCCCCATCCTGGAAGCAGGCTGTGCCCTCCGGTGCACAAAAGGCAGCAAGAACTGAAAAGAGACGCCCTGATGGAAGGAAGATGGGCTGTTGCTTTGTGAGCCTGACAGGTCCCTGCCCCGCACCCACCGGGTCATACACAGTGAAGCGTCCTGACTGCCTTCACAGTTCAGCTCATCTCTCCCTGACCCAGCGCCTCTCCAGCCTGAACAGGTCTTTTTGAGGACTGGCAGGCTGCAGAACTACTAGACACCTGGCCTCCCGACCTCCTGGAAGAGGCCCTGCAGCCGGGAACGGACCGCACCCCTGGCTGTGCTGTATTTATCCACCACTGAGCACTAGGACTTTATCCTGAAGACTGGGGTTTCTCTGCAGTACACCAAGATTTTCAAACTCAGTGTAGCTGCTGCAGGCTCACAAACATGGCAAGAAATCATTTTTAGGAGTGGTTAATCCCATTCATTTTGATCAAGTGAAAGCACTGCTTCAGGAGACAGTCCAGCTGGCAGCTTTTCAGATCTGCACGTTCAACTTGTAACACGATTGGTAAAGAATGCTTTGCCCGGCGTCGGAGTCAGCGGTCTAGAGTTTGACTTCACTATTACTTTCAAGTCTTTGAATTGTGAGAAATAATAAGCAACAGTTTCTTCTGAAGATTTTTAAAAAATAAACCTATAACTAATATGTAATAGCCATGTTTCTTTCTCTTTCACTTCTTTAGAACACTTCTGCTGTGAGTCAGAAATTTGGTGGATTCAGTGAAAGGAAAAAAAAAAACCCTTTTATAAATAAATCAGAATAAATCCATGTGGCTCTGTCATTGAAAGGTCAGGATGGACAAAAAAACAATAAATGGATCCACAGTTCCTGATTATTAACCACCCCATGCGGAGGAGTTAGCTCCTAAATTTCCTAAAGAGTTCTGTCTTTAAAGATAAGTGTGCACCCTTTCAATAAGAAGTGCTCTCAGCTGGTGTAGCGGCCCTCCCCTGTAATCCCAACTACTGCAGGAGGATGGCGAGTTCAAGGCCAGCCTGAGCAACTTAGTGAGGTCCAGTCCCAATATTTTAGAAAAGAAATACAGTTGGGATTGATTATAGCTCAGCGCTCTGCTCCCTGGGTTCAGTCCCCACTCCTGGAGAAAAGGAAAGGAAATGACACCCTCCAAGCTCATAGTCAACCCCTAAAAGATAGTGTTACTAAAAAGTAAACTGTCTTCTTCAAACCCTGCACTTGGCGTCAGCCAGCTTTCACACACACGCCTCACCGGTGGGATGTGGAAATTACTATGCCCACTTTACAGACGGAGAACTGGAGCCCAGAGAGGCGGCTGGAATTCCCCGCTGCAAATTAGCAACAAAGACTGCAGGTAGACCCCTATGGAGTGTTTAATCACTGCTCTGCAGAGGGAGGATATTTTGCGAATCTTTCAGGGCGCGAAGCAGTCTCCCTTCCTGGTGCAGTAGCTCTTCCTGTGCTTCTGGAATAACCGAAGTGGGGATTCTCTTAGGCGATCTCTGGGTGGCTTTGGGCTGCAGGGACCGCAGCTGGGGCCTGGTGGGGAATGAAGCTGGAATGCTGTATAGGGGAGCCAGGACGGCTGGAGGTAGGACTTCGTGCCAGGATTAAGTTCCTGCAGGACGAACCTGTTCTCACCTCCTGTGGTCATAAACATTGTTGTATTTCCCTGGTAACCCACGGCAGAGGCTGCAGGCGCTCCCCTTGGGGCTTGAGCCCCTTCCTGGCAGCGGGGACACCAAGGGAACATGGGCCAGGCCGGAGTGGGGAGCTGCAGACTCCACTTCATCCCTAACTCCAACTCTGGACCTCAGGGCGGTCGGTCCTGGCTCTGAGGCCAGCGCCTGGCCGTGCCCCAGTGGCTCTGACCGCCGCCTTCCTCGCGCCCCTTTCCGTGGGTGACCCCGGGGCGGAGGCTTGGATTTCAAACGCGAAACATTCCTCTCCTGCAATCAGATCTGGCTTCCAGAGGATGCTCTGTGACTTCCCCAAGAAAGCGCGGAGAACAGCGAAGGCCCAAATCCTCCTTCTCCCGCCGGGCCTGTGCCATCCTAGGTAGGTGCTGCTGGCCCCACGGACAGCCAGGATCCCGAGCCCATGGCACACAAGGCCACGCCAAGGCCAGGCCGGACAGGCTGGAGCGATCAGGCTGGGGACAGAGACACGCTGGGGACAGTGCACAGCTGGGGACAGAGACACGCACTGCTGCTCCTCAGTTTGGGTTCGAATCCTGAGTGGCGTCGCGCTTACGGCATCCCCACGGTGTCTCAGACGGGTGGCTCATTCTCCTTTGGGGAAGTTCTAAGGGCTTTGGGCCTGACTGTCCTTCGATAGCTAGGCCTCCAGGAGGGCCTCCCTAGACCTTCCAGCTTCTTCTACTTGGTCTTAGTTCTGTGCTGGGCATAGCTGCGTGTCCCCTTGGTGCTTGTAATACAGTGGTGCAACGCTTGGGTGAAGATGAGCAATAATCAAGCACATGCACACAGGTCATCTAAAAAGAGAGAGAGTGTGTGTGTGTGTGTGTGTGTGCGTGTGTGTAGAGTCTTTTGGGCCGATGAGACATTTTCCATCCCCAATGATCATAGATCCCTTGAATTTCTTACATTAGATCAAAGACTTATTTCCCTCTTGTATGATTAGTTTTTAAATCGTGCATTAAAATTACATTTTTAATGCTCACCACCTTGATAAAGATTTTACAGCAACTGCATAAGGGGAAGCTAAAGGGAAATACGTGTATGCCCACTTTAGCCTGGAAGAAAAATATCAGTAGCATTTCTCATTTGACGAGGACATGCATGTGTTCATCCGTTTCTTTCTCTCCCAATTGGCAAGGGCATCATTTCTAATGTACATCCCATGTTTATTGTTTCTGTTTGGTACCATGGTCATTTGGAGCACACACATCTGTTTCTGATATTCTTCCTGTGTTGAGCACACACTATTGTGTTAGCAAGATTTTACACCATCTGTTTAAGAAAATTCTTGCTTGTGCTATTTGATGCCCAGTTGAACTTTAGCCAAACGGCTTCATTTTGTAATGTTCTCTCAGTCCCGAGCATATATAATACAGTTTAATGAAATTATGCTTTTGTACTTGCTGACAAACATCAGAAACACATTGGCCCAGGTCAACAGCAGTTGAGCTAAGTGTTGCATGGGTGGAACATTATTAAAATAGTAAAGATGTTGATAAAGAAAAATATTTGGAAACAGAACCATTAATTTAAAATCAAATAATAGCCCAAATAAACAAGTGCTCCAAATATATACACATACAAAGAATGTTGGCCTGGGTATCAGGAGCTAGGGGATAGTTCTGATGATTTCTTAATTATAAATATTGAACACAGGGACTTATAGTTTTGACATGATTTTATGAGTGTCATAACTAATTTGAGAAATAAGGATGGAGAATAGCATCGTAATGTGGCTTATTATATATGTAACAGATAGTTGTTGAGCCTATGTAAAGTGGTATTATTTTTTATCTTGTAGCCACTCAGAAAGACTTCCCACTGTTAATGGGAATACCAGAAGTGTCACTCCCTTCTCTCTCCTTTAAAGTAGAGCTGTTTATGACAATTCAAGCTAGCTAAATATTATTTACTGGCTAAATATTTTCCACTACTAGTGCATTATCTGCCTAGAAGGCCGGAACTGGCTTAAAAGAGTGAATATTGGCAGTGGATTTTCAAACATCTTTTCTAAAGTGCAGTTTTCCAGTTGATACACTCATCTATTTTGTTTACGTCCAATATGTACAAAGCTTGAAAATGTGAATTTTTCATAGTATTTTAGGTGTAAGACCAGAAATACCAACCTTGACACTTGGGTAAGTAAGCTTCTGACATTCATCACTGCAAATCAGCATTCTTCAATTTCAAGAAAGTTCCCTTTAACGGAGAATTCCCAAAACCAAAGTATCATGTTCTTACCTGGACAGACTGCTTGTATTGCTCTTAAGTTACATACTATGATTGAAGAAGTGGCCATTAAATAATACTTAGGAATGTATGGGTACTCTATTTATTTAGGGAAACAAATTTCTGTTTTGGTGTATTTAATTTCTAAATAAAATATCTCCATTGTAAAGTGGGTAATTGATGTTATTTATACAAGGCATTTGGAACTGAATACCTTGTTACTGTGAGATGAATCTACTTATAAAAAAGAAATGAGTCTCATCACATTTTTGCCTGCATAAAATTTTTAAAAATAATCTATCATGGACTACATTTTCCTTGAACTGTTAATCTGGATGTGTTGAAATATAACTTGTAAGTTTCAAGTCATTGATGTTACTAAAAATCAAACCCTATGAATCTTCACGTGCCTGGTTCCAATTAATCTGCTTAAACTCCTTAATGGATAAAATAACAAACCTGATTTCATCAATCTGGAGTTCTACACCAATTATTTGTGTGCCACTTTAAGGTCTAATGCCTTTTCCTATGCATATTTATTTTATAGATGCAGTCTTATAAAACCCAGGGTGGTAGGATAAATAACTAGCTGTAGTTTCCTCACACACACACACACACACACACACACACACACACACAAACATTTTTGCAGTTTCATCAGTAAAAAAATAGCCTCTGAGGGGTTTCAGTGATTATTGAAAGAAAACTATGTGTATAGTTTTTGTGGGTTCAATTCATTCACCATGTTTTGGGTTCCTACAGTGTACCAGGTGCTGGTGATACAAGGGTAAGACTTGGGTGGTCCTCCCTCTCAGAAAATTCCCCGTCCATTAAGAAGATTGTAAAAATGAAAGTAGCTCATCTTCTGAATCTACTCCTTGAGCTAT
The DNA here is from genome assembly GCF_000276665.1 of Chinchilla lanigera. Lineage (NCBI taxonomy): Eukaryota > Metazoa > Chordata > Mammalia > Rodentia > Chinchillidae > Chinchilla > Chinchilla lanigera. The sequence goes on from NW_004955423.1 coordinate 17,680,643, forward strand.
GAACTGGTAACGCATCAAACCAACCTCTTCACAATAGCTTGTATATGTTTTTAAACTTTTACAGGCTACTGGTTGTGTGGAGCAAAAGCAAACTATTCTCTAAAGATTATCCAGCATTAATATATGGTTCTTGACATAACTTACACTTTCTATACCTTTCCAGGCGTGAGATGAGGACAACTTGCTGTTCTTGAAACATCTGCTGGATTAGTTTGAATTTTAGATCACAATCATTCATTGATTCTGTTTACAATCTGCTGAAAGGAGCAGTTGGTGCAGTACTAGAACTAGATAATTTTTGATCCCTTCAATGTAAAAAAATCTGTGGTATTTCTTCTCGCACCTTCTGCCTGGAACTCTCCTACAGAGTAATTTTATGTTTTTGTTACAGCAAGTTTTTATACATGATTAGAGGTGGAGAGGAGGATACTACAGAAACTATCATTTATGCAGCAGAGCACTGAAGTCAATATCTGCTGTTTTGCATACTGTGAATTTACTAGATTTGGGGATTAATTCTTCCCAAACTATAAAGCTGAGTTTGTTTACTTATTTATTTATTTTACCACAAACACTTTGGGGATAAACTGATTAGCAGATTTTTTTAAAGAAAAGGTTTAAAGTTTCTGTTTATAGAAAGTTTTGGGACTTCACAGAAAAAAAATTACATGTAAAAATTTTTCAAGCATGTATAAATAATTACAGGAAAGTTAAATTTAATTGGTATCTCCAGTAACTTTGGAGACCAAAGCATAATTTTCTTTTTTTTTTTTAATGTATGGATGGAAAATATAAGGAGAGGAAAAGAGATGATCTTTTGATTGAATTAATTGAATGCCTCTTACCCTGGAGGAAAGTTTGCTTTTTAACTGTCTTCTGAGTAATCATGGTTTCGGGATTTGGGTTGCACTAGACTTGCCTTTTGGAGGACATTGCATCTGATTTTTCCCTTCCATGATCACAGATCTGTTTATATGATCGGTTGATTTTCACTGACTGTTGCTACATATTTCATTTCTGATTTTATTTTCCTCAGTCCCCTGTTTCTTAGAAAGGCAGAATGTTAGAGCAGAAGCTCATGACATTGAAGTCTGCTGATGTATATTTCACTTTCAGCCTCTTCTAAACGCTATGACTTAGGAAAATCACTTAACTTTCTGAGTTCCAGTTGCTCCATCTTTTTGGAAGCTAGAGGTCATTAGAGGAAGTTAGGTATCATTCCACTTCGAAAATCTTTCTAGCTTTTAGTGGTAAATCACTGTTTGCAGATTTTTCAAGAGTTTTTCTGAAACCAGCTTTGAAATATAAGTTATGACAACCCTCCAGAGGGATTTTTCTTCAACTTATGTTTCTGTTGTTTGAGTTCCGTCATGTATAGTTTATTTGCTGAAATGAAGTTGAGGTTGAACTCTGATTTCTAGGCTAGCAGGAGTTCCTTGTTCAAAGCTAATCAAATTTTCTTCAGAGAAGTTAATTCTGACTCTTGCTCAGAGTATGAGCTCAGGTCTAACAAAATGAGAAATTATTTAATGTTACTTTTCAAAGCCTGCAGAACAAGAGCAAAACAATCACAGTCATTTCCCACAGCAAAACTACTCTGCAATAATGAAGTTATGAAGTGCTTTTGTTTTCAAATCTTCCAATTCTGAATTTTTCAAACACGTTACAGTTGGCTAATTGCTGCTGTTAATAATCCGCTTACTCCAACCAGTCCAAATATTTGCAAATTCTCAAATAGCACTTCTTTATTCTTCTACTTCTCCATCAACTTTTAAAGCCAACTTTAATTGCTGCCTTGTACATGAGCATTTTTACACAAGTGGGAAGTGATTTCTCTCTGCTTTGCACACCAGCACTTACTGAATTGGTCAGATGCTTGGTTATTTATATCTGGTACATGCTGAGTGTAATTCTCCTAATACTGTAGATCTGGGATTTTATTTTTAGAATTCAACCTTACAGTTTGATTAGTGATGCCGATGGGGCAGAGCTAGAAACTAGAAATGTGGTCCGCAACACTTTAGTCAGTAAACTCGATGTGTTTTATTGTGTGCCCTGTGTTTCAAAGAGATTTCTCACCCATCGTGAGTCTGACGTGCATTCTCTTTGCTTGTCTGCCTTTTTTTTTTGCGGCAGTCACAGTGGGTTTGGACTGAAATGACCATCACCCACTCAAGTTTCCTTCGTGGGTGTTTGCAGGGCAGCGCATGCATGGGTGGCCGCTGCTGCCATGGAAGAGTTTAAAGCGAACTGGGGCACTCTGTAGGCTTCATCTAAAGTGTGCTATTTTACTTTCCAAAGTAAATGGTTTAAAAAAGTTTTCTGACATATAGTTTGATATTAATTAAGGTGGTAAAAGCATTACTATAGCTCATTTTGCTTTAGGCATTTACCATTTCAGTAGCAGCAAAGTCTATAAAGACAAAAGTTAGAACATCTTGCCTGTGGTTGGGATCTGTGACCCATTTCATGACTGCAAGAGATTATTTTCATTTTTCCCAGGATGTAGGTTATTTCTGTATAAAAGATGTATAATCAACTTATATAAAATTGTGTATAAATTGGCCAAGTTGATTATCAGTACCCATCGGGAGAGTATTAGTCGGTGAGAACAATGAACATTGCTATATCGCCGGCCCCCAAATCTATTCTATTCCTTGCACCATTGTGTAGTAACTGCCTGGTCTGACTGGGATGGACCCCGACCCCAGCTGTCAGGAGTGGCACATTAGTGAAGGTAACTCATCACCACTGTGATTGATTCAGGGATGGTGACACAAATGTAATCTCCTCAGTGATAGGGACTGCGTGGATGTACTCCCAGTGCCAAGAATAGAATCTGACACACTGTAAGTGACCAGTGAATATTTGTTGAAAGAATGAAGCGAGAGTGAACAACTAAAATGATTCTCTGTTTGACCCGCAGGATGTTGGAGAATCCTAGATGTAAACAAGGGAGAACACAGTAAATGTAGCCATCTTGTGGCCATGAAAGAAACGCCCAAGGATGAAACGTGGAGGGTGAGGGAGGAGGGCAAAGCTGAGGAACAAGTGAGAAACAGCCTCTTTGTCAACCTGTGTGACTTCAGCTCCTTTCATCAGTGTGGTTTTGCTGTTGCTTCTACCAAGAGCATCCGCAGTGATATCCTGAGAATGCCCTGAGGTGTATGACAAGGAACAGTTAGTACCTTTGTTTGCTCTTGTCCTATACATACTAATTCTTGAGGCGAAGAGCATAAAGATTTGCATGCAGAACTTCTACATGAAAACCTTGGACTGAATGAGGAATCTTAGGTGAAAACTCCAAGACGTGAAATCCAAGCAGGTTTCATGTTGTGGCTGACCTAGAGCCCTTTTTGTTAAAAAAAAATCAGTGAATAGTTTTAAAAACAGACTTCACATTTTCTTTATTTAGAAACTTAGTATTATGTTAATAATAATAATAATAACCTTGGTATATTCCTTTTAGGTAAATATCAGTTTATGTGGCCTTTCAATTTCCCTGAGTTTGATAAACATTTGGAGTGGCTTTAATCCAACTATCAAATGAGGTTTGAATTTCTATATCTAAAATTTGTACATTTTCTCTATTTAAAATAAAGTTTAAATTTCTTTATTGATCAAAATAAGGCCTTTCTCTTATTTACCTTTTGTTATTTACCGGGAATCGAACTCATGACCTTGCGCTTGCCAGACAGGCGCTGTGCCGCTGAGCTAAATCCCCAGCCCCTACCTTTTGTTATATAAGAAAGATTTGTCTTAAAATTTCTTAAACCCATGGTAGAATTGTACCCTGGCACTCTTCTCTAAAACAGTCATGATTTTTTAGATGAATCTGTAATGCATTGAGCTCAATCTGAACGAAGCTACATCTACAGTTCTCTTTCCACACGGCAGCGTGTTAATAAGGACTCAGATGTAATCTCTGAGAACTGTATTCTGCAATGCACTTTAAGAACCACGGTCAGACAATGAAGACTGCAAGGCCCGATGGATCCCTACATCGGACTTAAACGCTATTGTTTGTGCTTGATGGCCTCTTTGTCTTCTCCTACCTGTTGCTGAGATGGGTTTCTCGGTTTTCTTACTAGCTTACACTTTTTTCTTTCTGTACTGGGAATTAAACCCAGGACGTCATGCTTGCTGGGCAAGCACTCTGCCACATGGAGCTATGTCCACAGTGCTTCTAAAACTTTTATTTTCAGACAGTCTCATTAATTTGCTTGGCCGGCCTTGAACTTGGAAGCCTCCTGCCTCACTCTCCTGAGTAGCTGGGATTACAGGTGTGCACCAGTTTAAATACTTTTCAAGAGCAGTAAGGCCTTATGCAACTTGAGATGCTTAGTGCCTCAAAGAGTGACTATACTTTTTGGTGAGCAAATGGATGGATAAACAAATAAATTTGTTTATTTGAGGGGATCTCGGTGCAAATAACTGTCATGAGACTGTAGTGGTTTACACGCGTGAGGGCTTGGTCAAATCCAGCAGGGAGCAGGGGACCTGTGATGCAGCTTGCTTATGCACGTCTAAATTAATTTTGATTTTAGAAATCTGTGTCAAAAAACAAAAACAAAACAAAAAAGGAAATATGAGTGTCTAGGACTTAAGAGTTATACTAGTTGTGATCATTGCATTAGGTCACCTTTAATTTTTATTGTATTTTATTTTCTCTTGACCTTTTTTTTTTTGCAGGGGGGTGTCGGGAATCGAATTCACGACCTTGAGTTTGCCAGGCAGGTGCATGCACTGCTGAGCTATATCTCTGGCCCCTTTCTTTGACTTTTTTTTGTGGGGGGTTATTTTCTCTTGAAAACAAATGTTTTTATTCTTTATTAATGCTAGGAATGAAAGATGCTATTCATAGAAGGACTAATCTTTTGCCCTCATATACATTTTTCCCAATCAATAGAAAGTAACTGCAGATCAAATATTTTGATATTTAAACATCAGTTTATTAAAAAAAATTCACTTTTTTTCTGATTGAATGAGTGGGAAATTCATTTCGGTGTGTGAGTTCACATATTGAGTGCTTTTATTTTATTATTTTACTATTTTAATTAAGTTTATTGGTACAGTTTAGAGATACATAATGATCGCATTCATCATAGGGAACTCGTACCTGTACATGATAGGTCTTAATTCCTAAAATAATCTATACCTAGCAATCAAAAGACAGCATTGCTGCTTACTGCCCTCATGACATAGTTCTTTGGTTTAAAAATGGAGATAATAATGTGTCTGGTTTTTATTCAACAAATGGGGGTAATTTCTTTATATATGAAGGATTATTTGGAGGATCGGATGAGATAATGTATCAAGATTTTAAAAAAGCAGGGAGAAGCAAACACATGTTAGGTAAGTGATGAATTTCATTAGGTTTTGTCAGCAATAGGGCTTGAGCCAGGACCCACACATCCTAGCTTCCTCCACAGAGCCATACCCTAGCCCTAGTTCAATGAGGAAGTCTCATCATGGTTTTGGTTGGAATTTCTACCTGCGATTTCGGATGAGAGGTGTTTTGAACTTTCTGAAGACTGAGAAGAGGCCCCAAAAGACTTGCACGCAGAGAAAACACATCGGGAAGTCTCGTTGGAATGGGAAAGGGCTGGACATTGCTAGGTTACTTACTGAAAGTGAGCTACTTACAGAGGTTAACTATATTCCTCACCACAGATGTGTGCTGAGAGTTGGTCTTTGGCAGCCAAGCCTTTAGATTTTAGGAGAAAGAGGTCTAAAGCCCTTTTAAGGGGCAGGAAAACATAGTTGTATTAATGTTCTTCCCCAAAGAAAGAGAGTACATAGGAGGAAGAGGTTTTATAAACAATGTTCTCTTCTGACAGCAAGAGGCCGGTGGCCCTCTGGGTATTCATTTACCACATATTTATTGAGTACTTACTATGTGCCAACCACTTGAGAGGTCCTGGTAAAAAACCTCTGAACAGGACAGACAGTCTTCTCTCATCTCTCCACACTTGCAGCAGGAGGCTTGAGAGAAACTGTAAGTAACTTACTCTAGAGCTGTTATTTTTCTACAGATGAGAATAGAGGATATTACAAAAATATTTATGGGTTTTGTAATGTACAGTAAGATTTATTTTTAATCATTTTTCTCTAAACTAATGTCTTACACTGTTTTTTAAAAGTACTTCTTTGCTTCCGATCTTTAAGATTATTACTAAGTGTGATTGTTTAGGGATGCAGAATTTAACTTTGAAAATAAGCAAGTACATTTTCAAAATCTAAAGGTATGTCGTGCATAGAATTAAGAAGCAAAAGAAATAACAAACACAAGGTACAAAAAACAATTTGATTATACACCATCTTCCAATGTTTTTGTACATTTAAGTAAATCTGAGTGAATTTTAAGATTTTATTTATTTCTATTATACTTATCTCATTTGTTTTGGAGCTCAATATTTGTTTGTGGGTATGGTGGTGCACACCTGTAATCCCAGCACTTGGGATGCTGAGGCAGGAGGATCTTTGCAAATTCAAGACCAGCCTGGGCCACAGTGTGAACTCAAGACCAGCCTGAACTGCATAGCGAGACCCTGTCTCAAAAAGACAAAAAAAAATTTATCATATAACTGAAGAGATTCATAGCTAGATCCTGAAGCAGATGAAAATAGAGTAAGGGGGAGAAAGAGATTTTACTGACTTACTATAGGCTGTGATTTTTGTAGAGCACATGGATATAGTTTTATTTAAATAAAACAATAACATCAAAAATCAGATAGTCTACTACAGGACAAGAGGAATTAAAAAAGAAGAAAGAAAAGTAAAGATTAATAAACATAATTTAAAAGTTGCTGCTTCTTGGTCCATTGTTAATCTCTAAAGTTTATCATCTATCTCAATTTTAGCATATACCTGCAGCAGTATTGTCCTTGTCTTCTGGGTATGAGGGCCAAGACCCCCCTGTGTGCTGAAATCTCAATGGTACCAAACTTTATTCTATGTTTTTTCCCTAAGACATCTATACCTATGTTAAATTTACCAATGATAAGTGAGGCTCATTAAGAGATTAACAATTAAAAACAGAACAATGATATCAGTATATGATAATAAAAGCTATCTGAAATTTATAAGTTCTTTTTTCCTTCAGTTGTCTACTTAATATTTTCAGACACTGATTGCTATAACTAAAACCTCAGAAAGCAAAGCCATGGATAAGACAGGACTGCTGTACTTACAAAACTGTTTTACATAGGCATTTTCTGCTTCTGTCATTTATTTCAACCTACTAGCTATTCTGGTAGAGAATACTAAATCATTAACCTGGCTTGCTTGTCATGATAGAGGTAAAATTTCCTTTTTTAGGAAAGTATTTGTGTTTCTATGTAGTCATCAAATCACCCATTCTACTAGTTTTTACTTTTCAAATATTTTTGCGCTGTTAGGTATATAACTGGGTCATTAATTCAGAGAGCCTGTATTTCGTTATTTTTCTGCTGAACTTTAAACTGTCCCAAAAGACTTTTTTTGGAATGTTGTTCTTTTTCTCTATGTTAAGTATTGATCACTTGTTTTGTTTATGGTATTTTCTGCTTTGTAGTTGTAAGTAGGACAAATAATCCTCATTTGGGTTTTTTTTCCCTGTTTTTCCTTTTTGGGTATAAAACCCATGAGTACTTTACTGTTGAGCTACATCCCTATCACTCTTATTTTTTATTTTGAGGCAGGGTCTCACTAAATTATCCAGGGTGGCATTAAGCTTGGGATCCTCCTGCCTCAGCCTCCTGAGTAGCTGGAATTACAGGTGTGCCACACCATACCTGGTTTTAAGGAAATGAATACTTTAGGGATGGCAATGTAATTCAGTGGTAGTGCTGCTGCCTAGCGAGTTAGAGGCCCTGGGTTAATTCCCAGTTCAATAGAATAAAGAAGAATAATGTTATAAAGAAAGCAAAATAATGGAAACATGTTTTAAAGTAAGCATAGTTATCTTTTATTTTTGCAGATGCAAAATGTTCATCTGTTGTAGCAAAGCTGTGAGGAAAGTAAAAACTCCAATTTGGGACTTTTTTTAAAGTTGTGAAATCCAGGGAGGAACTACATATTTGCCAGCCAAAAATTAAAAAGTTGTCAGGCTCCAGCTCTGCTGGTGGGTGGGAGCATTTTTAAAACTTGATAGAAGAAACAAAAAAATAAAACCAAATAAACTTTATAGCAAACCTCATCTCCCTTCAGGTGTTTCTCTGCAAGTCTTCAGTGGAGAGGTGAAGTAAAGTGTGTGTAGTTCTCTAGTGTGGGGAATGAATTCTAGGGCATGTTGTTAAGATGGGGGCCTTTCCTGGACTTACAATCCCTCTCTCCCTCCTTCCCTCCCTTGCTCGCTTCTTCCTTCCTTCCTTCCTTCCTTCCTTCCTTCCTTCCTTCCTTCCTTCCTCCCTTCCTTCCTTCCTCCCTTTCTTCCTTCCTCCCTTCCTTCCTCCCTTTCTTCCTTCCTTCTTTCCTTCCTTCCTTCCTTCCCTCCCTCCTTCCTCCCCTCTCCTCTCTCCTTCCCTCCTTCTCTCCCTCACTTCCCTTCCTCCCGGGTTCTTATACCCAATTTGCTCATATAAGACTCACCAGCAGGCAGGGCTCTCTCATGGTCAGCAGTAATTGTGGAAATAAATAACTGACCAAAAGCATATGTGTACCTGTACTTCTAGAGAGTTTCTAGGATATGGTGGTTTTAAAAGTAAGCTGTTATTGGCCAGTGCATGCAACTTTGAAGCATGCTCACAACTGATATTTTTCAGCTAGAGTGCTGGTATCTTTTTTCACCCTCCTAGTGAAATTTTAAGTATAAAAAAAATGCTTTATTTCAAATCAGTTTATGAGTAATACTACACTTGACATATTTGAAAAATTCACAGGTAACTATATCTTTAAAGTTCAATGACAATATAGTGGGTCAAATGCCAATTACTATTTGTTCTTCAGTCAAAAAATAGATCTGCTGTTAGAGATACCTGGGATGTAGTAAAATCAGCATTTCAACTCTGGAAAGAATTTCTTAACGTCTGCAGAAAGGGGGAAAAAGTAAAAATTGTGTTAATGTCAAGGATAACTTCTTTTGGCTGCCTTGCTGGCCTATCTGTTGTTAAAAGGGGCAATTTTTTTCCTTTTAAATTAACACCAAGCCAAAAGTCTCAAGAGTGAGATTTTTTGGGTTGGTGGTGTAGTTCAGGGGTAGAGCACTATCCTAGCAAGCTGGACGCTCTGGGTTTGATACCCAGCACTACATACACATAAAATTCAGATATAAACAAAAGGTCTCTAACTTTAGAGCCTTTTTTTTCCTACTCTTCTCCTTGGAAAACAAGAAATTGTTTAAAATAATACTGTGCTAGCTATTTTGTCTTAAATTATAAAAGAGAAATTCTAAGCAGAGATTTATGAATGACTAACATTATAGTAGGAAGAACCAAAATTTCAGCTACATTACACAAATAAAAGGTTGATATTTATGCCATTTGAAAAAATTCAATTTATTTATTTAATTAGTTTATTTTTTGTTGGTCCTGCGGATTGAACTCAGGGCCTTGTGCGTGCTAGACAAACACTACTGCTGAACTACACCTTTAGCACCCCCCCAAAAAATTTATAACTGCTTCGTTTCAGAATGTGTTATCACATTTTTAAAAATAAGATTAATAAACTTTGTTCGAAGTAGCACTTTATATTTCAAGGCAGAGTCTTGCAAAGTTGCTGAGAATGGCCTTGAACTTGCCATCTGCCTGCTTCAGCCTCCTGACTAGTTGATTTGTGCCACTGTAAACCAGACTGCTCTTTACTTTTAATAAAAGACCTATGAAGTAAGGTCTTTTTCCAGGGTAAAATGACCAATGGTTTCAGTGTTTTTATTTCACTATTTTTTTCTTTTTGTTTGTTTGTTTTCTGGTACTGGAAATCGAACGCACAACCTTGCACTTGCCAGGCAGGCACTGTGCCACTGAGCTAAATCCCCAGACCGTATTTCACTTCACTAACTATCTTGATTGTTAATTATACCTATATTTAGTTAACAGAATATAATAATACATATGAATTAAATTATATTTTATATAAACATCTGGGCATTAAAATTTGGGATGTTGCCAGATGTGTTTGCACACACCTATATTCCCAGCACTCAGAAGGCTGAGGCAGGAAAGTCACTGGGCTACATAGTGAGTTAAATACCAGCCTAAACTATGTAGTCCGATCCTATCTAAAAACAATTAGTACACAATTTAGTCAGTAATTTTATATGAAATTTTCTGAGTTACCACAAATAAGAGAAGGAGTATGTTGCAAAGTGCTTAAAGCCAAAGTTAAAACAAAAATGGCAAAAATTAAATGAAGAGCTTAGGTTTCCTTTTGCACGTTATAAGGTATGTCAGCACTAGATTTGTTTTACGATTTAAAATAAGAAGTTACGTGTAGCCAACGGAACAGTGTACTTGGAGCGGAAAGTTTTACTTTTGTTTTCTTAGCTGCATTCTATCTGATTCACCTAAAGCACGAAGCCAGCCGTTTTGTGATACCCAGACCATGAGATACAAAGCCCTTGTATGTGAATCAGAGTCGATTTGTTTTATGTCTCATTTATTTTGAATGGAAAAAAGAACAGAAATGATCATGAAGTATTTAGACCATTTGAAGTTACTTTAAAGCCATATATGGATCACTTGTTATTGCAATGGTTTTAGAAATTGCATAATTATGAGCCAGAAATATTTGTTATATGTGAGGTATTTCCTTGATTAATTATAATAGTAGATATGATGACTTCATGGCTTCATTTTCGGACCACTAGCATTTCCCCTAATGAATATAAATGTAGTGTTGCATTAAGCAAAGTTTTATTTCCATGAAAGAGAACCAGAAAAAGTGCTTTCACCAGTTAAAAATTGTTTCGTTTCACCTTTTCTAATTGTGATTATGTTAGCTGTGCTCATTTTAAAGTTAAAGTATTAAGCATATGACTAAAAACCATTCAAAATTTCGCATACCGAATAGGTAGCATTTTAAGTGAAAATAGATTCTTTCTTTCTTTTGTTGGAGCTCATGGAAAAAGTGTAAATTCCTAAAATGTATACTGCTGATTTTACTGTCAACAAGAAAGGCACTTCTGCTCTCCAGCAGTTAAACATCAGTCTGGTACTCCGAGGAAAAACACAGTGTTCTAATCTTATATGAAGAAATCAGGGTGTGTCCTATCTTGAAGTCAGGTTACACACAGAGTGACCTTCACCATCTCCCCAGTGAGCTTATTACTGACAGAGAATGTTTGTGTCTGCTTTAATTTACATCATGTCTTTTCAGTCGCAAAAAATCTAAAGAATTCGGAATTTCTATTATTTTGGCAGAGTTTCACATAATACATTCTACTGTGTGTTTGGTTATACTTCTGTAAGAGTGAATGATTGGCAGTGGTGTTGCTTAAGAATTGGTCAGTTTGGCTGCTAATCAGTTGAACTGAATACTCTTTACTTGTGCAGTGAATGACCCTGGGGATGTCGCCCAGTGGTGCAGCCCTTGCTGAACACTGGGAGAAAAATTCAAATTTCTTTCCCAAGTAAATTTCTATATGCATTTTTTTTTACTTAAAATGTGCTACCTCTAAAAGCATCAAAATAAGAGGTCGTAAATAACAGTTTTAAAAAACTTTTTAAAATGTATACTCTTTAATATTTATATATAATATCAGTAAAAATAAGTATTCAAAAAGCTTTGTGGCAGTAGAAAGTCTGTCACTTGATAGTTTGGTTTAATCATGCCAAATACCCATATTTACCTGATAGCCATATGTGAGATTAAAATACATAATTGCTTTTATAATTGTGAATGTATTAACATGAAATGAATATTTTTTGTGAAATCTCTTTTTGGTTATTAATAGAATGAAAAATGTACTAGTTTTGCTATATTTTTCCACTTTAAAAATAATTCATATATGAAAATTTGCTTGTTTATTATAGTCTTTTATAAGACTACACACATGCTACACATTTTTTTGCTACACATTTTCATGCTACACATTTTTTTGGGAAACTCTTTTATGTTCTATAGGTACAAAACCATAGAAATTCCCACAGGCATGTCTATATCTGGTAATTCTCCTTCTGTGCATGTCTCCCTCTATGAAAAAACACGTGTATTATTATCATTTTGTGAACATCTTTAGTCTTTAAAATGACAAAAGGTAAGTAGTACATTCAATTTTGTTTCAGAAAATCCTCATTAATCTGTGAATTTTAGTTGGTGGTCGTAGAAATGGAGTTCTTTCTTTGGAGAGATTACTCTTGCCTGATTCATGCAGTTTTATTTTAGTAACAATTACAATATTTTGGGGGGCTTTTAAACATACTATTTATATGTAAATTATGACATTAAATAAAATGTATATTACACTAAATTTTCTAATCTGATGAAATAAAATTTACAATAAATGTGACAAAGAATTGAGAACCTTGTTCTATAAGGTCATATTACTCATTAGAAAAACATAGTAAATGTCATACATAAATGAGAAAGAAGCATAAACATTTTGTACTAGAGGAATTAAAATGGCTAAGAAACTCAAGGAGAAACAATTTGACTTCAATAGTATCTGAAACAATACAAATAGTAGAGTATTGATACTATTTATTTAATAAATCAGATTAGCAATGCCTAAAAGATACATAATGCTGGTGAGGCGAAGGTAATTTACACTGGTGCTTTGGAGTACAAACAAGAAGAGCTCTCCTAGGTCTCTCTCTCTCTCATGCTGGAGATTAAACCAAAGCCTTTGCTCTGAGCCTCTCCTCTCCTTTTTTTTTGAGACAGGGTCTCGCTAAGTCTCTAGATTGCCTAGCTTGATCTTGAATTTATGATCCTGCTGCCTGAGTCTTCTAAGTGCTGGAATCGCAGGTCTTGGGTACCACGCCCTGCTAAAAACTAGTACAGCCCTTAACAATATTGCAAAGAGAGCTGTGCGATATTTATTATGCAGAGTTTCTTTTTAAAGGATCCTCTGCAAAGGAAATAACATAAAATTCTTACTAAGGATTTCATTCAGTGATGTTTGGTGCAAGCTTATTTATAACAAGGAAAATGATAAGCCAATTAAATGCTCAAAGCTTGTGATTAGGTAAATTATGCTTTACTCTAACGATGAAACAATGCAACCCTATATAATTATTTGTAAGTCATTAAAATAATAATAAATACTATAAATAATTTTAATTACATAGTAAAATGATTATTATATGTTAGATGAGAAAAGCTGGGTACACAATTATATATATGTAATATATATATACATAAAATAATTTCAAATATATTAAAATGAAAAGAAAAAAGACTGGAAAAAAATGTGAAGAATATACTTAGCCAAAGAGAAAAGTTATGGGTATTTTTCTGCCATCTTTTTGTTTATTAGTACTCTAGTACCATGAAAGTAAAGAGAGAAAAAGTGTATCATCTTATTTATAAATCAGAGGAGGGAATTTAAACTGAATTTGTGCTTGTTACCTCAAATTTTGTATAAAAAGTACAACTGCCTTTTGTTGTGTTAATAGCATGTTGTTTGTATGCTAATCCAAAAGAGATGAATCATTAAGATACAATATATTGCTAGGGTGGAGTGTTATGTAGTTATTAAAGTTATTTTTCTGAAGAAATTTTCATTTAGGAGAATTCTGATATGATTAAATTAAACCATGTCAAATATAAAGTAAGTTCTAAATTGTATGTAAGATTTTACATGGAAAGAGAAGACATAAAATAGAATGAAATGTGTCAACATGTTGGTGATTTCTATTTTCTTCTTTAAATGTTTTCATAGTTCCTGAAAATTTTCACAGTACCTATCTATTTACTTTCATAATTAGATAAATGTAAAGGGGGAAATTTTTAATAAGCAAGTTTTCAAACAATGTCTCTTGTGCAAAATTGATTAGTCCTAAAGATAATAACTTAGATTATAAGTACTATAGATATTACAATTTAATAACTTGAAAGATTCTAATTTAAAAGCATCCGCTTTTAAGTTTTGAACCGACTTTTACCAGTAGAGATTATGTTTCATACTTAATCTAAATTAGGGAAGTTTTCCTGTAGACATGTGTAATTTCACTAGCGATAAATAATTGATGATCAATGAAATTTTGACACCTGAGTCACATTGTTTGATAGCAGAAAGAAACATCAAGAAGGCAAGTAAACAGGGCTGGGGGTACAGTTTCACACTTCTCATGAAATCAGAGTTTGGGAATATCATGGACAACTGTTAAAAACAGTCATGCCTATCATGTCTGAGTTTTATTTTGTAGGAAAGTGCACAGAGGCAGGTTTTGGTGTTAAGGGGAATGTGCAGAAGGTGACTTTTTACTCTCCCAGGGTGATACATGGAGATACCAAAGGTGCCAACTCTGGTGTCAAGCTAAGTCAAGAAACACGTGGCAAAGCCCATTTTCAACAATGTGAGGAGGGTGTGTGACCCACCTGGTAAATAGATAGACCCACCTGATGAACTCCTATGGGCTGTGCGTATTCTTTACAAAGAACAGAGATTTCAACCCATAGGACAGCCTGGGATAGCTGGAATGATCAGTCTTTCACAGCCTGTCATGTTCATATGGCTACAAGTCACTAGATACCTTATCTTGGAAGGCCAAGCACCCTCCATAAATACACATTAGTACTTTAGAGTAAAGTAGCCCACCAATGCAGTGGTCATTCTGCAGGACTGAAACACTTGTGCTTTTAAAATGGCAATTTAAAAGGGACATTTAAGCAAAAGGAGAAAAGAAAATAATTTAAGACATAGAATGAAGTCTGTCTTTATTTTAAAAAAATCCTTTTCAAATAAGTATATAAGTGGAGTACTAGGATAAGCACAAGACATTACTCGCATGAGACATCGTATCACGAAGTTACTAGGGTTAAATTCCTTATTTTTTCTTTAGCCACACTGTTCACAGATGAATAATTGTGTATTGTAAGCATGTATGTTTATATTAAATGCACATTCACGTAAACTCAGGCCAGCTAATCATAAACGGTGCCTTCCTATCTCAGGAACATAGAGTAAGATATAAAATACTCAAGTTACCCAAATCAACTTTTTCCTTTTAAAAGAAATATCTGTGTTGCTTTTGAAAAGCACATGGCTTCTGATTGTGGATAAGCAAAGATTGAACAGTCCATAAATATCTAACAGGGAAAAGACACATCTATTGCTATACATCACAATTATTTTTCTCAGACTTAGTACCATTTTCTTTTTCTTTACCAAAAAAAAGGCTAAATCAATTTAAAAATCCCATCCACAACTCTTTTTCCTTCCCTCGACCTTCCCAAAGCAAAAAAACAACAACCAATTTTGTTCATATGATATTTCCCTGGAGGTCTTAATCGGTTTAGTCTGTAGGATTTCCTTTTTGGTGACATTATCAGAAGAAATTACCCTGTATCATTACCTATGGTCAATGAGCTTTGACGGGCTCTCCTCCTCCTGTCTGCGTCTGAGGAAAGCTTGCGGGGCAGTTCCCTGAGACAGGAAGGTGTTGTCTAGACGTGACCCTTTGAAGTTTCTTTGGCTTCCATCTTCAGCTCACCGAGCCTTCATTTTGGGGGGTCATGGACCTGAAGCGCTCAGCGCTTGTTGATGATGCTTAGTTATTACAAACTTTTACTGTACTGCTCTATTCTGGAGGAGAAGTCAGGCGGGCGGTGGAATTCGCCTGGAATTCATTCAGTGTCTGCCTTGGGTGGCCCTTCCTCAGACAATGGCTTCAGGCCGGAAACAAAGACAGGGAGAAGCTGGGATAAGGACCTTAAAATTGGGAAGGTCCACATTGAGGGAGTTTATATCAGTCATGCAATAGAGACTCTATGTTTTATTTGAGGAATAGAACAGTCATTAGAAATTTGTATTTTAAAATGAGTCATGATGAACAGGGACAATAAAGAACGATGCTCAAGACATTTGAAACAAACAGTTTTAAAAGCTTGTACTGGTTTCTTTTATTTTTTTACACTGCCCTCCGTAAAGTAATGTAGTCAAATTCTCCTGACACTATATCAAAGAGGGAAGCTTTGTCCTTTTGGATAAAATGCTCTTCTCCAAAATGTACCCCACTCCCTTCAATGGGTACAGGAGAGTGGGGGTGCCTGAGTGATATTTCTGTCTTCAGCAGAGTCCTTGGCCTGTTCATTGTGAGGATATTAAAGGAATAATAACCTTCATGAACCCCAAAATTCCTTCAGGCTTTTGCCTAGGAAGAAGCAAATAAATTTCTAGAAGTGCATCCCACAGTCAAACTATACTTTGTGAGGGGTCGGAGAAGGAGCCCACACGGGGGCTGTACAGGAAATCTAGGGCTTTTCTCCCTCTTATTAATAAAAGGATACACTCTAGTGTTTCATTTCACAGTGCACCCTCTCCCTTATAATAGCAGCAACTCCCCTGGATGTGTTTTCTGGCCGTAGGAAAAGGATTTATTTACTCTGGATTCACCTCTGCCCTGTCTGGTTGGAGTATTAGGGAAATGTGGAAATCAGTCTGACAAAGGCTTTTGCAAGCAGAGCCTTACCTTCCCTCTGCCAAAGTCTTCCTGTCCCTGGGGAAGGGGTCTACCAGGGTGGACAGCACAGCCCAGGCGCTCATGGAGCCCCAGGAAATGCACTTGTCTTTCTCGGGGACAGCTCAAGTATCTTATTATCTCACTGGAATTGTTCCCTTCCACTTAGGAGGCTAATATCTTGGATTGACTCATATCAAAGAGAAGTCAAGCTAAAAGAGAGGGCACAGCATAAATGCAGCCAGGCCAGACAGAACAGTTTTGGGAATGACACTTCCTGGTCTTAGGGGGTGCTGCACATTTTAAAAAGGCTTTTTATCTATATATAATCTCACACTGATTTTGGTCCTAAAAGTAATCCTTCTACACTGCCATCGTTAGGTAGCTATACCACATCTTCATTTCTCAAGGTATGGAAATTGAGGATGATGCTTAGCAATGTGCTTACATTTGCATAGTTAGTAAGGGGTAAAGCATTACCACTACCTATAAACTTAAGGGAGATGCTTTGATGGAAAGGTAATTATGAAAAGCTGTGATTTCTTGGGATTTGGCAAAAGCTAAACCTATGCAAGCAGCACCAAGCCTGAGAATAAATTAAAGCCCCAAAGTACAAGGTAAATATTCATCATTTTAAGCACACACAAATTGATTTATAGTTCTTTACATTCTTTTACACAGTATTTTACAGATGTCCCACTTTAACTGATAGATGCTATACATTTTCTACTTGTATATATAACCATCCAATGTATCATAAACATTCACCCAAAATTATACCACATTTATCCAAGAGGTGGTTGTTCAATTACTTTTTAAAACAAGTTATGTAGCATATGGAATTAAGTAAGATTTGAAAAATGTGATGTTTACTGTTATTTACAGAGCTGAGAAAGGTAGGTCCTTAAGACTCCAAGGAGTAAAAAACTTCACAAATATCCAGAAAAGTTATTGCAATAATTTTCTCTGTGATTTAGAGGAGTACAGTTTCTTTCATTGTGGACGCACTCATAAAGCTCAGTTTTCCATCTCTTTTCATTTTTAAATTTCTTAACTTCTAGACAAATTGTTGCACGCATACACTTAAAAAAGTCATCTATAAGCTTTTAAAAGGGAGGTTTACCGTTTATTGATGGATACCTTATTCTAGTACTATATAGTCACCATACTTAAAGCTAAAAGTACCACAACTTTTATTTTTAAAGAAAGAACCAGTCATACGCTTTTGTAGTGAGACTGTATATTTTTTTCTTGCTGATTTCTAGTGCTTCAATAAAAATCATACATAATTTTTAAAACAAATTTTAAAATTAAAAACAAACTGCTAGGGAAATAATTTTAAAACAAAACATCATATTATAATTTTTAGTAACCTTCTTTCCAGTCACTGTTACAATTATTCCTGGCCCTTTGTACTTATTTCGTAATTTCTGATTTTGCAATTGAATGGTACTTGTCATTAGCGCTTTATCATCTAGCACAAACTGAGGATTTACAAACACACACACACACACACACACACACACGCACACGCACAGTGATTTCACTCCAGCGATTTCATTGGGCCGCAGAGTATTCTGAGCCTGGAGGAAATACTCTATGTAAACTTGTAGCTTCATCTGGTAGTGATTTGTCACTTACCATGTTTTGGGCTTATAGCCAGCTCAGCTTTTGCCGAGACGGCAGACAGGGGAATAAAAGTATTATCAGGAATAGACTTGGAAATGTGCTCAATGAAGCAAACTGAGACAAATGCAAACAAAATCTAGGGCATAATGAACTCCCAAAAAATAACCTAAAGGGGGCTAGAAAAAGAAGAGGACTTAATCCCTGTAATTTAAACGTGCTCCCCTGGTCCCTCCCCGCACTCCAGCCCTTGATATATCAGGTATTAGTCTTCAAATCTATTTAATTAATTGGACAACTAGGAATAGATTTCCTCTAACATTTAGCCAAACTGATTTTACGACCTGGAAATCCACTCATGTAGTTACTGTTTTAGTAGTTTTAACTGTAATTTCTAGCAGTTTTATCTCTTGACCTGATTATTCCTTAGACTTATTCAATAAAATGCATCTGCCTGTAGTATAAAGAATTTTAAGAAAAAGGCTTATTTAAATCTAATACTTCTTTATGGACAGAGCATTTCAAGTGTTTGGAAATCAGATATATTGAAGAGCCCTACAAATTTAAAAGATTCTGAGTAAAGATAAAAATATAGTATACATACAAATTCCTGGAATTTCCAACACAAAAATACTTAAAATAAGGTTTAAAAAATCTTTAGACCTAATAATAATCCTTTAGAATCTTGCCAGACCTTATTTATTCTTTTGATACCTTTTTATTGAAGTAGCTATTATAATCATTAATATTTATTGAGTATAAGTGATGAAGATAGAATTTATGCAATTGTTCAATAAATTTTCATTAAACTCTTTTGTCTTATGGGAGCTGTTAAAACAGATACTATTGATGATGACAAAGGGGAGCAGATAGAAAACACTTCATAATTTGTTTTATGTTATAAATTATCTAAAATGCAGAGAACTTCTAAAGATGATGTGATAAATTTAGATATGCTCAGGAAACAACAGCAACAAAAATAGAGGACGTCCACTGTGTCATTCTAGTGTCTTACATTTTTTTAAATGTGAGATTAAAATGTAACAATTTATGATCGATATATTTCTACCTTCAAAGTAGCCATAGTCTACTGCTTCTACAAAACAGTCCCTCAACTAGCTACTTTCCCTATGTCATATAGAAAGGCCCAGGCTATCCACATATAGTATTCACTCTCTACTTCTGTATGACTTCACTTTGCCTACTGCCCTAATATAAAAAGAATCTGAAAATGTGACTAGGACATGTAGATGTATCTTGATATGGTGGAATTTGAATCCTTCACTAAGCTGTAACTCACAAGAACAGGGATTTCGTGTTTTTATTCAGCGTTGTATTCTTAGTAGCTACCAAAATGCCTAGCACCTAGTAAATACTTGTGTAAATGAACGCATGAATATGGTCCAATTTAGTGTTCCTGTCTTTTTGCTAGAGCCTAGGTACTTTCTTTCTTAATCTTCGAGGTTACATTATCAGGGGAAAATGAAACTTTGTATTTTTTAAAGTTGACCCTAACATTTCAAAAACACTTTGTGAGCAATTAGTGAACCATTCCTTGGGTAATGTTTACCTTTTATCGGGCTAGCACTACCTTAATATCTTTAGACAGTTTTTTAAAAAGGGATAAGTGTGTTACATCCAGTGTAAATGGAGAAAGAATAATTCTGTGAATTGAAAAAAGACTCCATCACAAGGACAGCCTCCTAATTTTTTTAAAGTTACCCAAAGGATTTATAATTCCTTCTGAGAAAAATAATAAAACAAAAGAGCAAAAGCCCACCTTTCCTTCCATGTGGGGATCATTGGATTTGGATCTGCGTCAGAATGAAGACTTCTGCTCTCATAATCTGTACAGTGTCTGGATTTTATTACAGCTGTTTGTTGTAAGTAGAGAATGGCTATATTTTATTAAGCTTGTAATAACTGATAGAATCAATGTCAAAGGTAAGCTATTTGCTAATTAGCTGGAGCGATCTTAGCTGTCATGTCAACCTTAAGTGGAGTCTACTTATTTGCTCTAGTCATTCAATAATTATTAAACCTGCCAAAATACTGGCATTAGAAAGCTCTAACTCCATTATTTGATTGCAATCCAATTACCAAGGTGCAGTCAGTATGTTGGTATAAAATGAGGGGCCTCTAAAAGGTGGAAATAAGACTAATTTCCCAATGTAAGGCAAGTGAGAATCACGTTTTAGATGTGATAAACCACCTATAGGAAAGTGATATGTGCATAGCTCAGGTCGAAAACCCTCTCAAACTCAACTTGCTCAGATTCCTTGCTTAAAGACTACTTTCTAATTAGTCACCTTCTCCAAATTTTGACCTGTAGATGTCCTAAATAATCTGTAGATCTGTGTCCTTGATACTGGAAAACACACTCCTCATTGTAAGCGAACACATTGCTTCATAAATCAGACTTCTATGGGTTTAGTGAGCCCAACTCAGTCCTTAGGAGCCTAAATCAGTCTTCATCCAATTTGAGATACACTGAAAATAATAATCTCCCCAGGCATAAAGATATAGGTATTATAATTTTAGACTTTTAAAACCTCTGTGAACAACCACCGCATCTCCTTGAATTTTATTCCTAATCTCCTAAGTCTATTTCAAGCACTCAGTTTGCACTATGTTGGACAGATATCACCATCAACACTATTTGATAAAATTCTAATTTGGGCACACAATTTTGCCAACATGCCAAGTACCAATTTTAAACTTTTCTGAGCTGTGATCTGAATCTGACAAACGAATAAAGTTTGGGTTGTCAGATGCATTTGCTTAGTATTCTGGCACACCAGCTCAACAATAAGTATGCGACAAAGAAGTTTATCATAGTCGTAAGGAAAATGTTATAGAATTGTGCAAAATTACCTCGCTCACAACTTGTCTAGGAGATTCGCTATATGTAGGTGAACTATGTACTGTGAATGTTGCGAACAAATTTGGAATCTCAGATTTTGAATTAAAAATCCTGGTGTCTTCATAAAAAATATTTGTAATGTAAAGAGTGTCCCTAAATCAATTTCAATCTGTTTATAAAACCTTGAAAATAAAAGAATAAGAACACTTAATTCAGATGATATAATGCCAGTGTGATATAATACATGGTGCAGTAGGCAGAAAAAGTATCAACCCGAGGATGTACTGCTTTCCTCATCCTGAGAACCATATAGAGAAAGATGTGGTGAGGATAAGGATTCAAGAGGAGGAGCTCGTCCTGAATTTTCTGTAATTCCTTAAACGCAATCACATGTTCTTTTATGGATGAGGTACAGAGCAGTTAGACGAACAAAAAGGGGGGATGCTCTGAAAATAAGGCAGTGTGAGGTCAGGGCAGGGACAGACACAAGGAAAAAAGAGATTCTCTTCTCCCAGGGGCTCCGGAGAGAGTATCATCTTCTGAAAACTTGACTTTGGTCTTGTGTCATGGTTTGTACATATTGATACCTCATGTGGGGAATTCGTTCTCTTCTCTCCCTTCATTCCCCATTGGTTTATTAAATGGCTGCGATGTGCCATGGGCTGCTCAAAATGTTGAGACTATGGCTGTAGAGAGGCAGATAGAGTCCTTTCTTCAGGCTCACAACTAGCACAGCTAACGCGTTAGTGCTTTCCCACAAATTAGTGAAATGTTTCTCTCTTCAGAAGTCACAGCCTGAGGGTATAGATTGTCCAGCTGGGTAAAGCCTGGACTTAAGTCTTGCTTGCTCCTTGGCGGAAGCCCTACATTATCTTAAGAAACTTATCATGAGGCTGAGACAGGAAGATTGCAACTTTGAAACCAGAATGGGCAATTTGGTGAGAACCTGTCTCAAAGTAAAAAACAAAAATGGACTGGGGATATAGCTTACTGCAAATGGCCTGGATTCAATCCCCAACACTGAAAAAAAAGGCAATTGTACAGCCACAGCAGGTGTCTTTCTTTCTCAATTTTTCTGGTGTCTTTTATTTGAAAATGGGAGAAACATTGTTTCTGGGTTACTGAGTAGAATAGGTCCATTTCCAAATAAGATTGTAAACACCTGAGAGTCGAGACAATAAGACGGTGACTGTTGATACTTTCTGAGGTTTTTGCCCATAGAAGCCGGTGAGTTTATCTAGACAGATTTCCATTATTTGATTCTCACCCCACAAGTTAGGAAATTTGTTCTCTCTCATGTTTTTCAGAAGATAGGATGCTGAACGAGAAGCCTCTTACACGTGGGTAAGAAACCCATCTCTGGTGATGGTTGGAAATATTTTTTGAACTATGGGCTGTTAATTTGTGGAGAGGTGCTAATAGGCTGTGAGGAAGTACTTGGGAAGATGAGAGAATTATGTTGAGAGAAAAAACACATTACAAGAACACATATATCTAGAACTACAGTACAGACATTCATGCAAGAAAATGCCACTCCTGGGACTCCTCGAATTATCATATGACAAAGATGGAGAAAGGTCGCAAATTCTCAGTGTACTTTGTGCTCTTGTCACCAGCAGCAAAAATACACTGGGATACAGTTTTTAGATCTCTTATAAAAGTGAAGATACATTTGTATTGTTTCAAAAGCATAGCTGTTATCATTGAAAGCTGTTATCAAATCCGTGGGATTTGGGCCACGTGTATGTATATGTGTGATCAACAGACAGGTTTTACTTTAAAAAGATAGTGAGAGATGAAAGTTCCCTCATTTTCCCCTAGCATAGCATAGACATTTAGGGACAGAAAAGTCGGATAAGTGGTGTTTTAAATAAGCAGAAAAATGACTGATTCAGTAATCAAACTTGCCAAATGGAGGCTGATGTACAGGAAAGATTTGTAATTTTAGGGGTTGGGGTTGAGCAGGGGTGAGAGGAAGGATGTGAAGGGAGGAAAAGTAACCAGCAACTGGCTGCAAATAGTTAGGAGGGCGCCGAGAGAGAGAGACAGAGCCAATATCTGGAAGATTCATTCCAACCTGAAATAAGTATCTCCAGTACTTAGCTACGAGGAGGGAATGGTTTCTGTTAAGACTGCCTGCATGTGGGATATTTCATTATAAACATGCTCTTAAGAGGGCTGAATCACTCACTTAGAATTCAGTTGGTCAAGATAGATAAGATTTTTTTTTCAAAATCTAACATGCATTTTATTACTACATGATGAGGACAATTGAGTGTAGTGAGAAAAAGCTCTTGAGCAGTAAAGGTAAGCTAACTGAAAAACTAGCCTTATTTTTTTTCTTTTGCTTAAAACAAAACAAAAAACTCTATAAAGAACTTTCTTTTGTTAATTTCCATTGTGTTCAATATGAAATGCAGATTTTATATTCATAGATAGTATCTGACAGTGTAGATTTCTAAAGTCCAGAAGGGTCTGCTGTCACTCATCTGATCTCACCTAAAGTCCAGAAGGCTAAGTGTTTATTTCATGCAAACCTATTGGCACTAGCTGTAGGTACAGAATGTGACTGCAGACCCCATTGGAGCTCCATTCCAAGAAAACCATTGGTTTTCTATGTTTTGAGATCTAAGATAATAAATTTTCAAAATAGTCCAATCTTCTCTTTATAACTGACAGCAGACTCAATTGAAAAGACACAGATTGAGTTAAATATCAGTGTTGTTGACCAGTGGGTCCTCATTTTAGAGTATATCTGCAGTTGGCAGTGATGGTCATATTAGAGCATTTTATAAACTGTGTCTTGGATACCACTTGAAGCAATGGCCCTTCCTTCTCTCCTTCCCATGAAGGTCTGAGTACTACGGAGTCTTTTGTTGGTCAGCCTGCATTGTTGATCCCTGATTCCTGAGTCAAAGTCTTCTTGCACTTTATAGCTACAGCACGGCCACTCTTATGCAGAGAAAAGATGTGTTAAATCATGAAAAAGTAATTGGTACAGCCCAGGAAAACTGTTTTGCTGATTCAGATATATTTTTATGCTGAGAAACAGTTGAGTCATTTTATCCTACAAGAAAAATTTTCCAGATCCTCATCTAGGAAGAGTTTGGTTACTACTGGAAAGCAGCATAATGCAGTGATGAAGAGTTCTGAACTCAGATTTCCTGGATCTGCACTCCAGCTCTCCTAAGATGGTAGGGCTTTGGACAAGTTAGTCAACTTTTTCTATGTTTCAGTTTTGTTATTCCTGGTGTTATATGGTTATATGTTACCTTACCATCACTGTGACAAAATGCCTGAGAAAATCATCTTAAAGGAGAAAAGGTTTATTTGGCTTGTGGTTTCAGAGGTTGCAGTCCATGATCACGTGGCTCCTTTGCTTTGCACCTGTGGCAAGGCAGAACACCATGGCAGAGAACACGTGCTGGAGGGGGTTGCTTACCTGTGGTGGCCGGAGAAGAAAGAGGAAAGGGTTGGGCCTCAATATACCCTTCAAGGTCATCTCCTCCATGGCCTGATGTCCTTCTGTAGGCCTTATCTCCTAAAGACTCTATCGCCTCCCAACAATGCCACAGACTAGAGACCAAACCTTTAGCGTATGAGACTTTGGGTCACACTTAAAATCCAAAGCATAATATGATGAAATAATACTACAGATCTCAAAAGGACTGTTGCTGGGATAAAATGGTTTAATGTGTGTGAAGTGCTTAGAATGAGGCCTAGCTCACAGTAATCCTTAATACATGTTAATTATTGATCTTTTCCATTCTAGTTCTTTTAAAATACAATAAGCATCCCTGGAAAAATATCTTATAAAGGATGTAAGAGTGATACTTCAAATTATTTGCCCTGCTAATGACTTATTTTTTTTTTATTGGAAATCACTCAAGAGGCTGAGCATAGAGCTTATTGGTAGGAAGCTTGTCCAGCATGGACTAGGCCCTAGGTTCTATCTCCAGCACTTCCAGTGAAAAAAGAAATCACTCAAGGATAAAGAAATCCCCAAAGGTACAGTAAAAATCAGGGAGTAAGGCAGGGGATTTGTCACAGCAAGTCACTGGAAAAAGGCCAGCTTTAGGGCTCACTTGGCATGGACTGGGGTGTGGGCTGCAGGAGTCTCCTTAATTCCTCTGGCAAGGAGCACATTTTGTCTCAGATTTTCAGTGCAAAGCTGAGGTTTCATCTGAGAGCTAAGTTGGTTGGCTCAGCTTTGGTGACGGATGCAGCTGTGGTGAGATCGAACCAGGTTATTTAGTGTAAATGGTCTCATGATGGGAGTCCTCAAAGATCGGGAGTGTTGTCACTTGGGAAAAGTATTGGACTTGTTTTATTTCTAAAAGAGAGCTAAGATGAATGAGTGGAATTTTCAGGAAAGCAGTTTGGGGTCCATGTGAGGGGAAAATTTTCAACCACAACTATTTTAAAATAGAAAGTGCTGCCTTATGAAGTGATGTGCTTTCGAACGCTGAAAACGCTTCAGCACAAGCAATGAGGAGAGTATCTGCAAATGCATCTAGAGGGCAGATAATAATTACCCAACCTGATTGATAGCAGGATTAAATGGAATATTGTGCGTAGGGCAGCACAGTGTGTGGCGAACTACAACAGTAACGCAGGGTTAATTTTTGATGCTAGCACTTCTTCATTATTATAATTAATGAGGGTTTTAGGATTATCAGAGAAGCGAGACTAATGATCTCTCCAGTTTCTGTGAAAATAGAAAGTTAGCCTTTGCTTCTGCAGTACTCTTTCCACTGAAGAAGTTTAAAATACTTGGGAATGCGAGGCATCTTCTATTGTCAGATGTGGTGTTCCTCTTCATGTGTTTATTATGCTAAGTCCCTTGCTGATTCTATTATTTATTATTCTCAACTTTATTTAGAACTGTTTAACCTGTGTATAGTTTAGCTGTATTCTTTGTTTGTATAATAATTATAGATTTTTCTTCTGTTTATAAAAAAGAAAAGGAGATGGGGTAAAGGGTTGAAGAAAGTTTCAAGTTTAAATACCAAGTCTTTATTTTTCAGCTGGTAAATAGGTTAGATGAAAATTATTCTGGGAAAAAAAAATGGCACTTTGTTTATTTTCTTCTGAAGGATTCATTATGTTCTAAACTCAGACTTTGAAAGTTTTAATGCCCTTTGAAAAACACTGTCTTCTTGCAAATAGAAATTGAGACGGGAATGAAGTAAAAGTCAGCATATTTTCTTCTACAGCAAAAGAATAGAATTTGTAGAATAAGATGGGAACACAACTCTAAATGAAAGACATCTGCAAATGAAGGAAAAAAGTAAAAGCTAATATTTCTCCTATTGCTGCAAGTGTGTGCTCTCAGTACAAACTCCCTTGTGTTAATAAGGGATGCCACTAATTGTTCTTACTGTATATATCCATCGAAAGTGACATCTGGTGCCACGGGACAGATGTAATACAATAATATATATTCAGACTTATCAGTGTCTATGAGAAAATAAAGGACAACAAAAAGCAACAGAGATAATGAAGTTATAAGGATTGGAAATTGTAAATAGGCTCTGCTGTATAACGCCTGCTTGCTTTGCAGATGACAAATGAAAACCCTGTCAGAGTTTGGCTTCATTTTTATTTTCCTCTGTGTGTTATTTACTTAGACTCCTTTTTCTTCAAGGACTTTTTTTTTCCTTGCCTGCAGACCTGCAGAGGCAATCAAGGCTGAACAATAGGTGCCTTCTTATTTCAAGGGGGTAATTTGCATTTCTGAGGATCTCCTGACTGAATTAAACACATTTTGCCCAGGCTTCTGCGGCTCAATGGAATGTTCCTTCTAGAAATTTACCTCGTTTTTAGCAGGGTCGGATGTTGCCTAGCTTTCACACTCTGGAGGAACACAAGACTTCTACACTTACACAAAGTAATTGTTTTCATTTCTTCAGTGATTTGGTCACTCATACATTCAGCATCCATACTCTTTCCTGATGTTCATATTGTTTATATGAATGTATTATCTGAAATTAGGTAAGCAGGCTATGAAAGAACAGGAAAGGGGAATTTTGCGAATATGTCTTTCATAATGTTCTGGGAGTTTGGGATCAAGCACTTGGTCATTCTGTGTGTCAATTTCTTCAGTTGTAATAGGAGAGTATATTACTCCTCAGAGCTCAGAGACCTGAAAATTCCACGCAGAAGTAGCCACTGATGAATCTTCCTTTCCTTCTTGCAGCAAGAAAAGGTTGTGTGTCTCCCAAGTGACAGTAGTTGCTCCAGCTGTGAAGATAGGTAACCCATGGCCTTTGCCCTCCAAGGACTCTCTGTTTGCTGGGGAGGCTGATGGGAGATAGGAGCAGTGTGGTGGGATAATTGTAAAAGAAACACTTCAGGAGTAGGCTATCCCTATGCTGGTATATTTTTTGGATCTTACTCAAGAGCAGAATGTACTAAGAGGGGCGGAGGATGGAATTCTGGGAGATATTAACATCTAAGATCTGTGTGGAGGAAGCAAAGCTCGCAGTGGGACTGTGAGGTCAGAGGGGTAAGAGGAAAAGCAAAAGGGACCACCTTCTGGAAAGCTAAGGAAGGGGCTTCAGCGGCGCTTATTTGTACGTCAGCTAGCACTCGCTGCCTTTAGCGCCCTCTGTGGTGTTAATCGGAGACGGCTGGGTGATTACTCGTGGAATCCTGAGGGCAACGGACAGAAGATGGTCGCAGTAGGTTTAGCCATGCATGAGCAGTGGACACTGAAACTAAATGATGATTCTCAGCAGCTTGGCTACCTGGTGGAGAAGAGAAGGAAAAATACAGGCGATGGGACTGTAGGATCACAGAGCCTTTCTTCCTAAAGAAGAGACACCCTTAAGGTGATATATTGCTGGGAAAGGTACAGAAAGAATAGTTAAAAGAGGGAAAGAAAGATTCAGGCCACTATCTGCTTAAAATTCTCCTCTCTCTGCTTATTGTTGTTTTCCGGTACCGGGAATCAAACTCACGACCTTGCGCTTGCCAGGCAGGCACTGTGCCGCTGAGCTAAATCCCCAGCCCCAAACTTTGCTAGTCTCTAACTCAGTATAAAACGTCCCTTGAGTTCTGAATGCTCTCCGCCTCTCTAGCTTTCTCTTGAATCATCCTCTACATGCGCTTGGACCTGGCGGTGCAAGTGAAGTAGGATGTTTCCTTGAGCGCTGTTGTGTGCCGTGCGCTTGTCAGAATGACCTTCCTCTTCCTTCTTTTTTTCAGTATTTAATTATTCTTAAAACCTTGTTCAAATGATCTCTTTCTCTAGTAAATATTTCCTGATATCGCTAGCTTCACTCTCACCCCAGCCAGGTTAGTCCTTTAACATTCTTTATATGCTTTAACATTGTTAATCACAGAACATTAAAGATTGCTTGGGCTGGGGATTTAGCTCAGCGGCACAGCGCCTGCCTGGCAAGCGAGGTCGTGAGTTCGATTCCCGGTCCCGGAAAAAAAAAACCCCCAAAGCCTCCCCCCCACCCAAAAAAAAAAAGATTGCTACATTTACATCCCTTCTAGAGGGTAATTACTTAAGGCCGGAGAGTGTTATTTGACAGTAAATGTTTATTAAATAAATTAAGGTAGTGGGAGGCCAATACTCTGGCGTGATGATGCCCAAATGGACACTTGCTTTGCCTCAAAGATCCTTGTTTGTCTGTTTCTTCCACTCCTCTCTCCTAAAACAATCGCAGCTTTCTGTACGGCTGGAAAGAGCTGATGGGACGCAGGTAGTTGGTACTAATATCATTTGTCACTTCCACCAAGACCAAAGCAAACACCCCGCTAATCAGTGGTCGTGCTTTCTCACAGAACCCGGATGCTGGTTTTGTTTGTTCTGTTTCATTTTTCAAAACATGGTGGCGATTGTTGGTAGATCGGGGTTGACAGTGGGGATGAAACCCTTTGCGGGTCTTAGGTAGACCAGATCACTTTTCTTCTCCTCTTCATCCTAGAATTGCACTATGAAATCTCCCCTCTGCTCTGAAACTGTGTATTCTGGTTTTCCAAGAATCCACCTGCCTTTTTCCGTGTGTGCATGATTATAAAGTAGGGACGCTCAGGTGGGTATTCATTTTCTTTAGTAGTTTATGACTGAAATTATGAGTATACTCAGATATTGAAAATAATAGTAAGCCTTCGATTCTGTTGAGGGAGTGGGAATAATTAACTTTTTTGGAAGAATTATAGTGGGGGGGCATTAAAAGAAAGATTACCATTTTCCTACAGAGAAAAGATGTGCAGGACTGAGGAATTTACCTTGATCATTACCTTTTTCTTAATTTCTCATTCTCTTCATCCTCACATTACACAATATAACTTGATTTAACAGAAACATGTTGAGTACTTGAGCTGTCCTGTACTAGGAATAGACGATCCTGAAGTGCAGAAAGAAAATCCAAAAACCAGACAGCCCTCAGGGAGTTTCTTATTAGAGAAAATAAATGCTAATAGATAATGTGAGCAGGTGTTGAGAACTAAGGGTCAAGGGTTGGTAATGTATGTTAGAGGCAAAGTGCTTGCTAGTGGTATGCATGAGCCTCTGAGTTCTACCGGCACCTTGAAAAGAAAAGACAAGAAAACAAAACATACTACACTAAGGCAGAGATAAGCATAGGCTGATAGAAGAAAACACGACAGTGAAACTTGGTCTGAATTGTCTAGTTGAGCTGTGTTGCTACAATTCACAAGATCATTGCTCACCATTTATTGCAGTGATTACATTTACTTAGAATCTTTGAATCGTGTCTATGTATGGGCTAATTCCCTCAATCATAGAAATTAAACATGGATAAGGGCTTACACTGGTAGAAGAACATATTGGGTAAAAATGTTAAAAAATATTACAGCACTGTAAACATGATATATACTTTTCGGGTCAGGAAGTTAGAAGTTAGAATTCTGTAACAGGTATAAATGAAATGATTTAGAAAATATTCATAATTTTTTTTTGTGACATCCAGATTTGGATGAGTATATAGAATTGGCGTGCTCTAAGAGGCAAAAGACAAACTTTACTTAGAAAATTCAACACGTAGGGAAAAATACCTCTACCCTGTTTACTATTGACTCAGATTGCAGCCCAAGCATTAAAGCAAGAAGGGCTTGTATTCTCCAGTGAACATTAAAATTAGCACCCATGTGAAAATTATAAAAACAAGGAACAGAATGTTCACAATAAACCTAAGGAAGATTTTGGTACAGATAAGGCACAGTGTTTCATTTTTTTTTTTCTTTTTTAATGTAATGCTGTTCCAACTTACTTGCAACGTTACTCCCTGCATGGCGGCCCCCTAATTATTTCATCATGGAGCAGGAAATCCTGGTAGGTCATACGTAAACAGCCTGAGGCAGGAACCTCTTCATCTGATAGAGCATGACATCTGACATCTGTGCAGCCCGCTGCTAGCCTGCTACAATTAACCAGGAAGCGCAGACATTAACTAATGCAAAGGCTACTGGGAGCTTGGGATAACACGCAGGAGCAAAGGTCTTTCCTAATCCAATAAATTCCTATGAAGATGAAAAAGTGACAGCAAATGGGTGACAATTTTCTTGGGAACTGTGCCTCTGTGGTCTTTTCCCCCTGACTGTTTTCCAAGAAACAGCAAGACGTCGTTCTTGTCTTCCCTCCCCTCTATTTCTCATGTATGCATAATTTCCCTTGACTTTGAATGGGATTTAAGTGCACTTAGAGTTGCTGGATTGAGCTCTTGGTATTGTTAATGCTCAGTGCTGGGTTGGGCTGGGGTGGGGGGCTTTCTGGGTTTCACAAATGAAATGAGACCCAGAATGAGACCCCTGTCTACAGAATATGTGGAAGGATTGAGCCGGCACCTGCTCTGTGGTCTGAAATGTTTCTATCAGACGTTTATTGCTCTTTATATGCTGTTTGGAAGCAAATGCAAAGGACAGTGGGGTGATTTGCATTGCTAGGGCTTCCTTGTATGACTTGCTAAGAAAATGTAATTGGCAGATTTTACTGCAGTATTTAAAGCTGTAGCCATTTGCACCTTATTAACTATGTACTGAGTACCCACATATAGTCAGACACCATGCTGGCCTGAAGGGGAAGATCAGTCATGCCTAGGGTTCCAGAAGATCATCTCCACCCTCCAACATGGTCTATCAAAGGAGAGTGGCTTACAGTGTGGACTCAGAGGTGACGAGCACATGAGGCCCTTAACTTACTTAGCAAAGAGGAGAGACAGAGGAAAGAGTATGGAGGAGCTGATGTTCTATCTGGATCTTGGGGCGATGAGGATGTTTTCTAGTAAGGAAAGAGTGTTGTGGAAGAGTAAGGAAGGAACACTAAGGAAGAGTGTCGTGGAATGTGTAACAAAGACAAAGACCCTGAGGTACATGGAGACGTCAGGCATATTCCAGGGAGTTCATGGAGGGGATTAGTATGGTGGGGATTTGGAATGTGTGGGCGGAGCTCAGGGAGACTGGGCAAAAGCCAGGCAGAGCTGGCATGCAAGGGACCCTGGGACCAGGCTAATGAGTTCTTGTACAGGTGATGGGCAGCTTGATTTTTTTTTATTAAAGGGAAGTTATAGCTGGAAATATACAAGATTATTCTGGAAGAAGATTGTATAGGATAGGTTGGCGAGGGAGAAATCATTCATCAGGAAGCCAGTTAGAAAATTGTTTCCTAGAGAATCTCCACACTCCTGTCAATTCCTTCAACAAACAAGTGCCTTAGAATGTACAAAAAAAAAAAAAACTTTAAATTTTGCTGTCTTAGTATTTTAAGTGACATTGGTATGGCTTCAGGGCGAATTGCTCTATTCCTTCTTCTTATTCCTCCATCCGTTCCCCTTTCTTTTCCTCCATTTCTGAGCCATCTGAAACCAGAAATGACTGAAATCATACCCCTTTGAGGTTAAAGCTCTTGGCCTGGACTCCAGTTATTTCAACACTAGCCAAGTGGAGCTCTTTGAAGTCCGTGCTGTGCTGGTGATAATGCATCAGATATTTGTCCAAAATAAGAGCTAGTGGGGTTGTAAGACAGAACGAGGGCTCACGAGAAAAGACTGAGAAACACATATGGTCAATTATGGACTGACTGAAAAAGAAAAAAAGCAGAAGTAAGCTGCAGGAACCTGATAAGAAGTCTGTGGGACTCAGCAAAACGCATGCTGTATTAATTATTATTATTCATTCTGTATTGCCACGAGTGTACACAATACTATATAAATGGCTGACAGTGCTGGAGAAAGAATAATATCGCAGCCCCAGAGTGCTTATAATTTATGTAAACACATTCTTTTATTTTGTTTTTCTAAGCTATTTCTGTGAATTGTATTTTTGATCATATTCATATTCATCTCTGGTTCTCATATAAACAAAAAGTGAGTGGTTTTAAAAGGCACACACACATTTCTTCCAAATGATCATTTTCTTCCCTAGGAGTAGAACCGTCTCACTGGAAATTCCAAATGCAGAACCACGCTTTGCTTGGGGTGCCCTTGTATATGTGAAATGAGAAGGGAGTATATTTCAGGTCCTCTACAGACAAATAGGGCTAGAAGAGTAGAGTATCAATAGGTGTTTTACTGAGTATTAAAAGCCTTTGCTTTTTATAGTATTTTCTTCTACTATGAAAACACAGAGGAGGTCGTGAGTTCGGTTCCCAGTACCAGAGAAAAAACAAACAAACAAAAAAACCAAACAAAACAACAAAAAAGAAAACACAGAGGAAGCCAAGCCAAAGAGGTTAGTACCAACCTTTATTATTATTATTTCCTGAATTCTTCACTAGTTCCATCTCCCAGTCACCTGCTAATTACTGATATTTGTTAGTTCTTCCAAGTGTGTGTACACACACACACACACACACACACACACACACACACAGACACTACTCAATTTGCTTCTAATCTAAGCTGTATTTCCTATGAAAATCTTTCCACTGGTTTAATTTAGAAACAAATTGAGTGACTTAGACAGTTTCTCAGTTTTCTGTTAAACAGAAGTAAGAGTGCCACCAACAAGAAAATTCAGTATTAATAAGTGTGATGATGGATAAATTTCTCTTTAATTATAAATACTCATATTACTTGTTTTATTATCTTTATGTTACTATTTCAAAACTTTTAGAAGACAATTTAAACCTTGATGCAACCTACATTAATTGTAAAACTTTCCTGTAAAATCAGAAAAGGAAAATCTGTGATTAAAATCAGAACCTCTAAGTAGAAGGTCCTATAAAAGATGATTGTAATTAAAATCTATCTTCTAGCTGGGTGTAGTGGTGCATGCCTGTAATCCTAGCACTCAGGAGGTAAGGGCAGGAGGATTGCCATGAATTCAAGGGCAGCTTGGGATGCAAGTGAGTTCAAAGTTAGCCTAGACTACATAGGCCCTGTCTCAAAAAAACAAGAAAACAAAACTATCTCCTGGTATGAAATAACCACCACTTGTAAAAGACAGGTAAGAAAGCAAGCAAAATGATTTTAATCTCCCAATACTAATTGGACCATTCTTTGCATGAGATACTACTATCCTAGGCAGTATTGAAAACATGATAAATAAAACAGACATATTTTCTGAACTAGGTGTGAATAGTATAAATAATATAAACTAACAATCACAATTATTTTGGGGATTGTTTTTTGATGATATTGGAAGTTGAACTTAGTCCTAGGGCCTTGTACATGCTAGGCAAATGTCCAAACACCAAGCTATATCCTTAGCTGTTTTATTTTTATTTTGACACAGGGTCTCACTAAGTTGCTAGGGCTGGACTTGAACTTGTGATCCTCTTCCCTCAGCCTCCTGACAGACAAGGATCACAGGTCTGTGCCACTACACCTAGCTTCTGGAAAGCTTTTGGTAGAAGTACAGAATAAACAGTGGGCTCCTTTATAGGATTCCAAACTGATACTTATCAAGGAGGACTTCCAAAGGAATGAAGTTTAAGGAGTGACCTGAAAGTGAGAATTAGATGAAAGTCAAGGTTGGGAGCTAGGAGAGAATTCCAGGTATGGAAAAAAGACTCGAGCCAATGACATCCTGGTAATAGTCTAGAACTGACCACAATCCGGTGTGATTTCAACTTAAACCACAAAGAGGTGGAAAAATGAGACAAGAGAACTACAGCAAGACAGATTACTCTGTGCACATTCAGAGAAGCCAAGGTAATGAACTTAGCCTATATATCATGACAAGGGCTCTTAATTCAGGGCCTGTGGTGTTACAGGAAGTCATGGATAAGCTTCAGCAAAATGCTTGTGAATATCTTACTCATAAACATATTCCCAAAGAGATCCCACAAACCGCTCCTCTTGGTAAGAGCAAAAATCCCCTCGATGTCAATCTTCAACCAATGCACATTAATTATTTGTGAAAAGTGAGCAACTAGGTCTGAACAACTTCTTTTCTTCACACCTTCAGATGTTCAACACAGCTTTATTGAACTTTTTATAAACAGTGGATACTGTGGGGAAGAAAAGACAGACTTTTTAAAGGAAAAGGCAAAAATAAGCAACACATAAAGTGTGATTTCACAGTAATAAGCACAATAAATAGACCAGGGGGAGAGGAAGGCTTCCGTGAGGAGGTAACGGAGAAGCTGGAGAAATGGAGCAGAAATCAGGTTGTATGAATCATGGTCAGGGATTTGAATTTTATTTTCAGTGCTATAGGATATCATTGAAACATGTGATTTATGCTAGGGGAAAGGGATGTAGGGAAGGTAAAGGAAACAGGAAGTAGTAGCAAGCAATCTCTCACTGTTGTTCAGATGAGACAGATGATGACCTGAAATACATATTACTAGGGTAATGGTAATGGAAATGAGATATAGTATCTCCACTTGAGAAGTGTTTTGTGATGTCACACAGCTGCTTCTACACACGTAAAAAGAGTTGCCAACTTGCCATGAATAAGACTCTCCAAAGACAAACACCCCTGAAAAAAACCAAAGATGCTTTAACAGAATGACTCTAAAGGTCTGTCTGATAAACAAAACAAATTCAGGATATGCGAGTTCCAACTTTAACCCTATCACTTATGACCTTGGGCCAACCAGTGTTTTGCCCAGTCTGGGTCGGTTTTGTCATTTCAAAAAAAAAAAAAAAAAAAAAGAAGTGAATAAAATCTGAAAGCACCAAATACTCTCCGTACCAAGATGTTTTGGTTTAGTTTTAAAAAGAAAAATAAGCAACTTCAGCAACAACCAAACAACCCTTGAAAATGGATTGAGAAAGAAGACAATCAAGGTGGGGAAAAAAGATCTGTTTTAATCATGTCTACTCCTTCTGAAAATCTGCTTTCAGGACCCGGTAAGCATGGGCTTCACCCTTTCTTTTGTTTCTGTATTCAGAACCACACAAGCTAGGCAGTGAGATTTCCAGTGCTATGCAAACAATGTAGCCTGGCTTCTGAGAATTCATTCTGCACACATTACCTGCATTGATATTCAAATATTCACATGAACTTCACAGCAAGCGCACAGTGATTATGACCTCCACAATCACCTTAATTGGCCCAGCCCCTCTCCCGGAGCGTGCCCAGAGTCACGGAGGAGGATGAGCTCAGTCTTCGTGACCCTGTATTTACTGACTTTCTTTTTCTTCCTCTCTTTTTCCTGTTGGCTCAGAAAGCACTGCAGTTGCCAGTCACTCTAGGAAGCAGGTTGAGGGTGGGTGTGTGGAATAGTCTCAAAAACCTGACATTCAGTTCTACTTTCTGAAGATGAGGGGCTAGCACCGTTTGTGGATGTCTTTAGAAAATTATTTGACATACTTTTTGTCTCTTCCCTCAAGTAGCTAGATCAGTGTTTAGCAAAATTGTAGCTTAATTAATGTTGTTGATAGCAACTGGAATTCTTTGTCATTTTCCCATACTGTATATGAACCAAAAAGACACCGTGGCTTTGTCACTCCTTGTTCAAGAAGAAGGGTCTTGAACCGGATGGGGCGGCTTGGGTGGCGAGTCGGGGGGCAGTATTCCACGGGAAGCTTCAACTTTGCCAGTTGGAAAGTCTACTCCCGCGAGCGCACTTAAAGTTGCATAGCTAAGCTGATCTGTGCGGAACCTGCTGGAACCGAGCCAACTTTTCAGAAATCTTAAAACAAATAACTTTGGGGGAATCACTTTTCAGTTGTGTCTGTGAATATTATATAGACTAGTATGTATTTGGATAAATTGGGCCAGTTCCCCTGTGCCCAAGGGAAAAGTCAAGATTTTAACTCTTATTTTAATCATTCTCCAGATGGCCGCTCAGATATCGTCCCCCTTTATCCATGTTGATGTACTTTAAGAAAAAAAGTCCTGAGTGTATTATTCACCTGAGCTTTCTCCACTGCCGGGACATTCCTTTGCATAGGAGGGCAGCACGTTTTCCTGTAAAGCAAAATGTTGCCTCGAGCGCATTCTGTTACTGCCCTAAATGTTTCTCCCTTGGCCTTTTAAAGTGTCTCCTCTTGTTACCTCAAAACTTGCTAAAAGACAATTAAAAAATAAAATCATGATTCACTTTATACACATAAAAGGGTCACTACCAGGCAGGTGCTTGTGCCACTGAGCTATATCCCCAGCCCAAAAGAGTCACTTATTAAAGATTCTATTGGACTCATCCAACGAGGGAATCAGGTAGAAGTTATAACTGGTTAAAAGAGGATCTGTTAAACAGATTTATAGGTCAGGAATATTGAAACAAATGAGGACAAAGGAGGAAAAAACTGATTTTTCCACAGAAGCGGGAGAGAGGTCTTTTAAATCTCTACCTGAAAGAACAGACGTCATTTCTTCATCAGTTGCTTATATTTTACGGTGTTGTAATATAGCTCCAAGATAATGAAAGACTGGAATGATGTCTTCTAGACAGTGGTCTCTCATTGACAATCTACATTTCTTCTGTGTTTTTCTTTCATTCTTTTCTTATATATTTACTCATGATATAGAGCAAGTATCAAGTTAAGTATGGCGAGTATCACTATTGGCTTTAGAACAGTCCATTGAGCAGGAAGGGATGTCACTGAGATCAGCAATGTCTGCCATTGACGGTGGAGTACTGAACACTGACATTTGTGGTGGGCATGTGCTACTCTTGTTACTATAGAGGAATGTCTGCTTAGAAACTACCTTAAAATATTATGGACTCCTTGTGCTATTCCTCCCGGGAGTATTTATATCTGAAAAGAAGCAAAATAATATAGAGGAAAACATTCAATTTCCTGCTTTCTTTTACATATATGAAATTGCTTACTTTGTAAAAGTTCACATGGCATAAGTCTGAGGCATTACAAAGGTAGCAGTGAAAAGTCTTCCACTAGTTAATGTTTCTGTCAATAAAGCAGCTACATGTTACCAGGTTTTGTGTGCTCTTCAAGAGACTGCAAACGGGTGAGACACAAACTTTCCTGGCAGCTAGTAGAAATTATTTGTTCATCCTTTGCAGTCTTTGTGTACAACTTAACTCTCCTAAATGCTATCATGGTTTGTTCACCCATTCTTTTTTTTTTTTATGTTGATTTAGTTGTAAATAATTAAAGCAATCCCATACATAGCTGTTTTTAGGTTTTCAGCTATAAAGTGGAATCTTTTTGCTTAAGACCCTAAAAGATATAGTTTGTATGTCTTTATTTTTTCTTAAAATACCTTGTTTTAAATTATGAAAGATGATAAACACAGAGAAGTTTGGAAAATAGCAAAATGGGCATCTCTCTATGAACAAGTAAATGAGTGCTACAGAAGGAGTAAAAGTTCTACTGTCTGAGTACTTCCCCTTTCTGGCACCAGAAAAAATTACTGTGGCATTCTCAAGCTGGAATCTATCATTTTTATATTTTAAAGTATAAATATTTTATATATTTTATTTTAAAATATTTTATTTCAAATATTTAAAAAGTCATTTAAATTTTTAAATAATTTAATAATATTTAAATAATTTAAAAATATTTTAAAATATTTAAATAATTCAATACTAATTTAAATACTTTAAAAATTATTTTAAATATTTTATTTTAAAATATTTTATATTTTAAAATATACAATATATTTTATATTGTATATTTTATATTTTAAAATATACAATATATTTTATATTGTATATGTATATATCCAGTATAATATACATTTATTTACATTCTGCTAATATTCATTTATAATTTTGCATTATCCTACTCTACATATTGCACTGAAATTTAATTTATTAACATTAATTTTCATTTATTGATATTTTTTGAAATAAATCCATACTGACTCACTAGATACAGTTAATAATTTATTTGAATTGTTATGAATATTTCTATGTAGGACGAAATATAGTTTATTTTCTATTCCCAGAGGAGAGCCACTTAAGCCGATGTCACTTTTTATTCTCAAAAGTATTCCAATAAATATCCCTTTTCATGTGTTCTTGTATATATGTGCCATTTTTCCAGTTTGGAAACTAAGAAGGGAAAGTTTTGGTGATTACAGGGTACATATTTATATATATACTATGTATTGTTAAATTACTTCAAAGTGGTTGTAGTAGCATATATAGTACTTGAACAGCAGTCCGTAAGAACTAGCCTTTCTTTGAATCCTCATTAATACTTGGTGTTTTCAAATTTGCTATATTTTTCTAAATTGTGGAGTATTGTTGTAATTTTTATCTTTCAATGTATTTGTGAGGTGGATCATCTTTTCATTGCAGATTTCCCTTCCTATCTACTCATCCATTGGTTTGCTTGACTTTTCTTGTTGATTTGTAGGAACCTTTAACATATTCTGAATAGAAATCCTTTTGTGAAGATAAACATTTCAGGTATCTTTCATCATATCCTGTCTCTCACTCTGCTTATAGTACCTTTTGACTTAAAGAACTATATAAATTTAACGTCAGTCTGCTGTTTCTTCTATGACTGTGTCCTTTCTTGCAGGAGGGGCTCGTACAAATCTTTTCTGAATAGTGGTGTCTTTCTAAGGTGTCGGCTTGGTTCACTAAACTATATTTCCAGCATTTTCTTCTGTGTATAATTCCAGTCAGCACAGGCCACAAGAGAGATTCTGATGTGTGATTTGGAAGGCTGAGGTACCGCAAGAGGCCTGTCTTGGTTACTTTTTTCTCGCTGCTGGGACAAAATACCTGATGCCCAAAATTAAGGAGGGAAAGGTTTATTTCGCTTACAGTTCGTGGAAGTCTCAGCCCGTACTTGGCAGATTATCAGGCAGAGTGGCACATGGCAGAGGGCTGCATCTCAGGGCGGCAGCACACAGCTAAAACCATAACTCACTTACACCGGGGCGGAATGGGGGAGAAATGCCCCAAGCACTTCTTCCTCTCCCTTACATATGTAAACTATCCACTCCAGGGCGGGTGCAGCTCTCACACCAACAATCATTCAACTCTAAAAGCCTGCCCATGGGCCACAGGAGGCTTTGGGGGGACACACAGACAAAAACCATAACATTTCACCCCTGGCCCCCCAAAGACTCATGCCCATCTCTTCATACAAACAGCATTTAGTCCATCTGCAAGAGTTGCCAAAGTCCTAACAGTTGTAGCATTGCTGACGAGTCCAAGTCCCAAGTCTCCTCTGAGATGTAAGGCAAACTCTTACCTGTGACCCCCTGTACAAATGAAAAGTTAAACACTTCCAACATTCAATGGCACAAAATAAGCAATACCATTCCAAAAGGTACAAACAGGGGGACACAGAGCATTGGGACCAAAGCAAGTCCAAAATCCAGCAGGGATAACATCATGTCCTGTAATTCCACATGTGACATCTGAAGCAACTTGTGGCACATTGTGAGCTCCAAAGGGCTTGCACGAGTCCACCCTTGTGGCATTTCTGGTGGTTACAGCTTCCACGGCTTCTCTCTTAGGCCTGCTTTGCTCTCTCCATGCAGTTTTCCTTAAATCATTTACGGTCCTGGCTTTTCTAAACTTCTGAGGTCTCCAGGGCACCTTTTGCTTCACACTCACAGCCTCACACATTGCCCTCTCAGGGGCACACTGCCTGGCCTCACAGGCCTTCTGAAATCTGGGTGGAAGCCTCTTTAACCTCAGAACTCCTACAAGGCCTTACTTAGCTTCTACACTTTGTGAATCTGCTGGATCACCTCACTGATCTGTGCATTCATGAAGGCCTGAATACTCTCCCCTCTCACACCTGGACCAGGCCCCTGTGTGCATTGTGGTGTGTGTGTGTGTGTGTGTGTGTGTGTGTGCGTATGCACATGCGTGCATGTCCACCCTGAAGAAGGGCACCAGCTTCAGTAAGATGTCTACACCTTCGAGGGCAAAAGCAACCAGAACTGCCACAGATTTTAGTCTGTCTTCATCAGCTCCAGCTCACACGTGTGAGTTCCAGGTTGCCCTTGCTGCCTTTCCCAATTCACATTCATCTTCCTTTCCCAATTTTCTGCCTTTGCAGACTTAAGGTGCTAAGCATCACATGGAAAGCCAAGGGCATATAAATAGATTTTTGTCCATCCATTTCCTACAAATATGCAATGTTACCTCTGTATGCAATTCATATGCAATGTTACTGTATGCAATTCATACCCACATAGGCCTATGAAATCATTCCTCTTCATTAGTATACTTAAATACAGATACCACATTGTCAGAACGATTCTTATTACAAATTATTGTATGTCTTAAAATGTTAAACAGGTAAATAAATTCTCATTTCCTTCTTTCTCTTCAAAGTGATTGTCTTCATTACTTTTCTCATAGCTGATACAAAAGACCTGACACCCAAAGTTAAAGGGGGAAA
The DNA here is from genome assembly GCF_000276665.1 of Chinchilla lanigera. Classification (NCBI taxonomy): domain Eukaryota; kingdom Metazoa; phylum Chordata; class Mammalia; order Rodentia; family Chinchillidae; genus Chinchilla; species Chinchilla lanigera. Next base: position 17,721,379 of record NW_004955423.1, read on the forward strand.
GGTTTATTTAGCTCAGTGTCTGCAGAGGTTTCAGTTCAACATCGGGTGGCTCCAAAGCAGGGTGACACATGGCAAACAGGCATTGCAGAGGAGAAACAGTTTGTGCCAGGCAGAAGACAGCAAAAGCAAGCAAGCAAGCAAGGGATGCCTACAGCTCTTTCTTTCCTTTATATCTTATCCAGGGTACTTAGGGGAGGGAGCCCTCACCCTTAGTCCTATTGCCCTTGATCCTAGCATTGCGCCGTGAATCAACTGCAGCATCACATACTCTAGATCCAGCCACCTCTGAAAAAGCGCACCTATGACTGCATGAGGCTTTGGGGGGGACATCTAGACACAAGCCATAACAACGATATTGGTTATTTCTTGGCTCTTACACTTCCACAGGAATCTTAGAATAAATGTGCCCTATTCCAAAAAAATTTGACTTTTGATTTTAATAAATTTAATATATAGATCAAGCTAGGGAAAATTGCTCTGTTTCTGACCTCTCATCTAAGAACATTATATATTGCTCTCTCTCAAATTTTAAATTAATAAAATGTTATTTTTAAAGCAGTTTTAGGTTCACAGAAAAATTGAACAGAGAATCCCAGATATTTTTTATATAGTACACCATCTTATCTACCTTAGTTCTACTTCCATTAATATATTGCATTATTTTGGTAATTTGTTACAATTTGCTCATGTGTACATATTAATCTAAAACTTTTGACTAAAGTCACTAGTTTATATTAAGAGTTAACCTTTGCATTGTGTATTCTATGGGTTTCCACAAATGTCTCGAGACCTGTAGTCACCAGTACAGCACCACACAGGAGAGTTTCTTTGCATTAGGGAGCCCTGTGCTCCAGCTCTTTGTTCCTCTCTTCCTTCCCTGAACTCCGGGCAATCACCGATCATCACATTTTCTCCATAGCTTTGCCTTTTCTAGAATGTCATATATTTGTGTGCATATAGTGTTTTGGTTACTTTTCTGCCATCGCTGAGACAAAATACCCAAAGCACAAAATTCAGAAAGGAAGGGATTATTTAGCTTGCAGTTTGTGGAGGTTTCAGTCCATAATCAGCTGATTCCAAAGCAAGGTGGATGGTGCAGGGGCCACAGCTCAAGGTGGAGGAAGACAGCAAAAGAAGCAAGAGATTTTCCTCTCTTACATTGTTAGTAGGCTACCACCCCCTAGGGCAGGTGTTAGCATTCACGCCATCTTCATGCCCTCCTCAGGATACTTACCTGGCAGGGGAGATACCATGATCATGAAGGTGGTTTTGCCAGGGCGAGGCTTATCCATTGCACTCCGGATGTGCTGACCCCTGCGATTTCCCCAAATGTGGGAAACTCCACTGCATAATTTGTGGTAGTAGGGGATTGGGTTTGCGCTCTCTCTGGATAAAAAAAAAAAGAAAAGAAAAAAAAAGGATGTTTACAAACTTACCCTGCTGAGTAATTTAGTTAAACTTCTAAACTTCTCAAGTTGACACAATGTATGAACTATTACAGATAGTATGTAGCCTTTTCAGAGTGGCTTCTTTCCTTCAGCAATATGCACTTAAAGTACTTCCATGTCCCTTCATGACTGGAGAGCACATCTGTTTTTGTCATTGCATACTACTCTATTGTCTAGATATACCGCTGTTTGTCTACACATTCACTATTTGTTTTTTTTTGTACCGGGAATCGAACTCAGGACCTTGCATTTGCCAAGCAAGTGCTGTGCCTTTTATTCATTTGTTATTGAAGAATATTTTTATTCATTCCGAGTTTTGGTATTTATGAATAAAGCTGCTCTAAACATTCACATACAAATTTTTCTGTGGGTATCTTTTCAAATAATGTGGGTGAAAACTAAGAAAGGAATACAATCGTTGCATTGTGTAGAAGGGTATGTTAAATTTTGTGAGAAACTGTCAAACTGTTTTCAATAGTAAGGAGTTTCTGTTGCTGCACATCTCTGCCAGCTCTTGTTGTCCCTGTTTTTAAAAATTTTTCCATTTTAATGGCATACAAGGATCTTATTATTGTTTTAATGCAATTACCTCCTGATATATAGTTTGAATACTTTTCCAAATACTTGTTCGGCAGCTGAACAACTTTTTTTTTTTTGGTGAGGTGTTTATTTGGATCTTTTACACTTTTTTATTCTGTTGTTTATTTTCCTATTGTAGTGTTTTAAGAGACTTTTGTATGTTTCAAAGACCCGTTCCTAATTAAATATGTTTTGCAATGATTTCTTCCCAGTCTGTGGCTTGTCTTGGTTTCTTATCTTTCACAGAGCAAAGGTTTTTGGTGTTAATGAAGCCTAACTTACCAGTTGTTTATTTCACTTTTGATATTGCATCTAAAAATTCAACCAAAAACTGAAGTCACTTATATTTTCTTCTATGCTGTAAAGTAGAACTTCTAGTATGATGATAAATAGAAGTGATGAAAGGGAACATCCTTGCTTTGTTCTTGATCTTGGTGGAAAAGTTTCCAGTCTCTTTTCACTTTATGGTCTTTTTCATGTTCATAAATAGCTTTTCAATTCTGCATTAAGGTTTCACAAGTCTTTTATTTTTAGATATTTTAATGTTTATATTGTTACTGGTTTTTCTATGCGTATAGCATGTCCAACAATCCTCCTGTATACGCTTACTAGTTCTAGTAATTTCTCTCATGTTCTTTTGGGTATTCAATTGTATCACCTGCAATAAGCACATTTTAAAATAAAAATTTGATACTAAGTGTTTTACCCATAGTCTTTTTCTTTGCCATTGTTCAGTAACTACATATTTGTACCTATAGTGGATTTGCTAAAATGAGATGATGGTAGCTGCAATCCATTTCTTATTTCTGACCATTTTAGTTGCCTTTAAAAGGGGGAAAATGTACAAAAATTAGGACTTGTAGGATTTGCAGATAGGATTATTTTCAATTCATTTCCCATGGAAAGAAATGGAAAGAAAAAAATGGAAAGAAATGAACTCTGAAAAGATTAAGTTTAGGGAGAAATGACCAGTAAGGCATCACCTCAGGGTAAAAATCAGATTAAGGGTGCAGGGACAAGACCCCTTATCAAGACCTTGGAAAGATTTTGGTGGAAGGACTGTCTCAAAGACACTTAGGGTGTGTGCCTTCTATTTTATGAATTTTTCCTTTAGTTATGTCTAATTGTTTCCTTCTCTGCCTTTGAAGTATGGATTAAAAATTAATACATAGGAACCCCATGAAGTTTTACAAAAAATAACATCAGCGTACACTAAAAAGCCAGGAACCATTTAAAATAAAGGGTGCCTCAACTTCCTGTGAGCAGCATGCAGGTTGAGATAGCTCCTTTCTCATAAAACACAAGATGCTAAGCAGAGGATGGAACAAAGATGTCTCTTGGTTTCTCTTAATTCTTTTTCATAATCTTTGGCTCCATTTTCCCTGTTAATTTAGAAAATGTACATCTATTTATATTTTTAAGGATTACTTAAAAATTTAATATGTTTACTTCAAAAGTTTGAAAGATAATATTTTATACTCTTCCTGGATGGAAAAGAGATCTTAACTATTTCTAACATTCATCAGTCCTACTTTTTGTTGTTGCCTAATAGTTTCATTGCCTCTTAATTTTTACCTCATAATCTAATTTAATAACATTGTATATAGTCATGACTCCTTTAGAATTATACATGCCTTTACCAGTACTTTTAACATTATGGCGTCTTTGATTCACTCCCTCTGTTTATACTTAACATTACTTCTCATTGATATTTATTCTCAAGCCATTCTTTCAATGAGGCTTTGTTAAATCTCTTGATTTTTTTTGTCTGAAATATCTTTTATTTCCCACCCTAGTGATCTTTTCTTAAAAAAATCAAACCGTAGGTGAGTAATTGTATTTTTTCTGAATTTTGAAGTTATTTTCTTATTGTGTCCTAATATGTATTGGTGCTATTAAGAAAATTATTAAGTTATATTCCACTTTGTATACTCTTCCTCCATTCTTTAGGATATTATCTTTTTCTCTGGTGTTATTCAGATTTACCACAGTGTGAGCATCTTTTTTTTTTATTATTTATTGTATCCTATTCAAGATGTCCTAAGTTTCCTAAATCTAAGGCTATAAATATTTCAGAAACACTGGAAATTCTATAGCTTGTCTTTGAATGTTATCTTTTCCTTACTTGATAAGGATCATCTTGGACCTTCTCAAGCCATTGTTCATAGCTGTTAATCATTCCTTGATGTTTTTCAGTCACAAAAATCTTTATGAGGCGTTGTGATGGTCTAAATCTTAATTGTCCCCCAAAGGCTGAAAGACTTGGTTGTCAGTCTGGGACTCTACTGGGAAGTGCAGAAACTTCAGGAGGTGGAGCCTAGTAGAAGGAAGTTAGATCCTGGGGTAATTCCTTTGGAGAGGATATTACAAGCCCCCCTTTCACCAATGTGTCTGTCTCTGTGTGTGTCTTGGGATTTAACTCAGGGCTTTGTGCATGCTAGGCAAGCACTCTACCACTGAGTTCCAGCCCCAGCCCTTCTGTCTCTTTCTTTACTTCCTGTCTGCCATGAGGTGATCAGCCTTCCTCTACTACATACACCACAGGCCCAAGGCAATGGAGTCAAATGACTGTGGATGGAAACCTCTGTACCTCTGATTCAGAAGAAACATTCTTTCTTAGTTTGGACCACATATATTTTGCCACAAAGATGGGAAACTGACTGACACAGGCATCAGAAGTAATTTTTTCAGAGCTATTTTCCATCTCATAAATTCTCTCTTTAGTCATATCTAATTAAATCTGAAAATTTGAAGTTGACAATATTTTATATGTCTTGAAAGCTCTATTTCCTGCTTTTCTAATGTTCTGCTTTTTTAGTGCTTTACTGTTAGGATTTCCATCTTTTCTTTCATGTTTAAAGATACTTATTTTATAATTTATTTTAGAATCTTAATCTCATAGTTTTAATTCTTCCTTTTTGATATCTCCTAATCTTGCCTATGGTTGTGATTTTATGTTTATTTCATCATGAAGAAGTTGAACTAGTCTATACTGGATTTTTAATTTTCCGAGCATCCTATATTGTCTTTGTTTTGGTTGTATCCTCAATGTTGGTTTAGTACTTGCTTCTCTCAGGAGCCTAATTGTATGCCTGCAAAACTAAAACATATTTCCATAGCTTCTGCAAATTTGTGTTAGCAAACTTTTTCAGGGTTTTGGTGTGTCAGCAGTTTCTTCTTGGGTCATGGTACCTGAAGCATATTATTTCTGGATATAGTAGAAACTGGGATTATTTATTGTAGGTCTTAAGGGAAATGATCATTCTTTCTCAAGGTAACTTCCTTTGGTAGCATTATCACTGGATTTTGAAGCAAAGGAAGACTATATTTTCAGATATCAGAGGATGAACTATTTCCACTAGTAACAGAATCAGGGTGATATGTGTTATGGGTGCAATTTTCAAGACTGTCAGTTTCAACTGGATTCCAGTGGAATTTCCCATTGCAAGTTTTTGAATTCAGTTCGCCTAATCAGTGCTTACATGGAGGAAGCTTTGAAAAATTGTCATCTCCACGGTTATAGCTCAGCCACTCACACAGTTAAGCTTTGTGTTTTATTTTCAACAACATCAGCCACCTGGGTACAAGGAATAATTTAGTTCTTTTAGGGTTGTCACAAAAGCTGTATGGCTCTTAGGCTATGACTTAGGCTGAGAGTTACAGAATATGGACTTTTTCAAAAAAAGAAATAGACACTCAAGTCATGATTCTCCATCCTATGTCACCCTCAGCGATATCAATATTGACACAATGTTCAAATGTATGAACCACCTGGGATTTCAATGCATATACTTCAGTTGGTTTTTCATTACAGTCAGCACAGGTGATAGTTTGATTAATGTGATACCACTCCATGTCAGGATTATTAGCATCCTGTTTTCCTTTGGCAAGGAAGTCAGTGCTTTGCTGAAGCTCAAGGGAATGACCAAAGCAGTTCTAAAATACCTTCTTTGTGGGTATAGCTCATGGATCAGTGGTGATTACAGTATTATATCAGGCAAAGTCCAATCAGGAGACCAAAACCACACAGTAATTTGAACAAGGAGAAGTTTAATGTATGAGTTATTAGCTGTAACTGGGGTCTGGAATTATGGGGAATTGCCTAGAAGAGAATAAAGAGGTCTTCGAAGAGTATGAGAATCACAGATATAGGGTGATTCTCCTGCAGGCTGAGAAATGGAGTTTGAAGAAGAGCTCCTCAATCACTCTGGGCTGAGAAATAGATTTTGTTAGCGAGGGCATAGTTCACTGGACAGTGGAGGAGTTTGCTGAGCACTGTGCTCGAGGACTTGCTGGACATACACAGTATGGGCACTGGTGAAAGCAGCCCTTGAAGCCACCTCAGAACCTGTGCAAAACTTCCCTAGAAATGGCTCCCGGCAGGTGTTAAGGGGAAGTGGCCTTTTTGCAAATCGTTGTAAAGTCATTCATGTGTGGTACGAGATGCTGTTGTCCATTGAGTACTGCTGAACCTCATGTGCTTCAGGAGCTGGGCACTGAAGAAATCATCTAGGAAGGCACTGAGGGAAGTCATTCACAGGGATATGCGGCATTCCACTGGCACCTCGGTGCTACAGACCTTGCTCATGCTGCAGGAGCCTTCCAAGTGGAATGTGTGGACCTACACACAAAATTCATTTTCTCCGCTTGTACCTCTGCCTGGCTTCTGCTGACAAGATAAAGGTTCCCCTTCATCATTGCAGAACAGTGAGTGAAGAATGGATTTGGGGTACAAAGACAATAAATTGATGAATGTGAAAGGGAGTAGTGTCATAGGAAAGAAAGGCTTCAACCTTGCTGACTCATGGGCGAAACTTCTGGAATATTGTGTCCCATGATGGGTAACACAAATAAGGGTTATACTGCAGTGATTCTTTGATACTGCTCTTATAATTTGCAGGAAGTTATGTATTTTCTCTCAGAAGAATGCATGTGTGCATATATACCTAAAAGTTTGAATACAACTGCAAAGAGATAATGGGATATAGATTAAGAATTTCTGGATTGGAAAATAAAGGAAAATATAATAATTGAGTAATAATTTAGGAGCTTCATTTTTTAGTAGTTGAGTAATAATTTAGGAGCTACATTTTTTAGAAGTTCTGTTGGTCAGCGTTCTGCTAGGTAATTTAATATATAATATACCTTTTAAGATCCCACAATAATCTGGACAAATGGGTAGTATTACTTCCATCTTGCAGTGAAAGTAACTGATGGTGAGGGATAGTCCATAAAGTCATGTGTTGGCACATTGCAATTAACTTACCCAAGATACAGGCTTTCCCTTTTCCATAAAGGGCTGTCTTGCATATAATGTTCAATAGATGTTTGAACAATAAATAAATAACTGCCATGTAGAAGATGTCTCATTTTATATTGCTTTGAAAGATTTAGAACATGGCTATGCAACAGAAAATGTCCTCCCCAGCCAGTATACTTCAGTTTCTTAGTTGCCCAGATGGTAGTTCCTGTTCCAGTTCCGGTTGCTCCTGTCTCTTAGAAACAGCAGGTCGCCGTGATGTACACTGTATAAACCACCCCCCACTTGACCAGCCATTCTGCCTCTGTACTTCCTGCTTGCTTATCTCATATAAGCCCTAGGGCGCTAGAGATCAGGGCCTGATGTTCTGGGAATGATCCCGATCAGCGCCCGTCGATGTAAATAAATCCGCTTCCAAATCCTGGGTGTCGTTTCAGTGTTTCTGCTTGCTGTTGCAGTTAGAACTTTCGTGTAAAAAAATATTTGATATTTTTTAAAAGGAAAACACCATTACCAGCTCTTTGCAATGGCCTACAGTTTGTTTTTCTCTCTTAAAGACCTTGCTTTCACATATATTCCCACACACTTTCATCCTTACTCTTTGAGACACTTGGAATAGACAGAATTACTGAAGCTCCAGGGGAACCGATTTGTTCAAGGGTAGAGAGCAAGTTACAGCTAGAGCTTCCAGTCTCTTTATGATCTAGTCCAGAGCTCCTTCAACCAGAGTACGCTGCTTCTCAGGTTATCTCACTGTAGAACGAGACATAAGGCAGTGAATGGGCCCTGAAATGTCCATGAGTGACTACTGCTCATGTTGGCTGGACAGATAAATGAAAGCCTCCATTTGGAAACTCTAAATTATGAAAGAATTAATTATTCAGATTCACATTCCCCTATTGCTATGAAGAAAGTCATACATGCATGATTAAACACAGCGACTGTGGGAATTGAAGAACATGGCTTTGAACCCTGTGGGGGAAATTTTCATAGCGGGGATCAGCGGTGACAAAGAACTACAGAGGACATTTCCTACTTCTGTTCTCGCTCCCCTCTACGAATCACCATTCTGCCCAGGACCGGGAAAACCTCCTTCCTCTTCTTCCTTGTATTTAGTAGAGCGAAATGCAGGACTTTATAGAATGGAATAGAGATGACCTAATTTTAATGCTCATGTTAATTATGCTAAGCATCTCACGTAGAATTCTGCAGTTTGTAGAATTCTCTCACATGTATTACATGTACTGCTTTGCACACCGTGCTATTTGCTAGCAGACCAAATCTTACTCATTCTTATTTTATAAATGAAGTAACTGAGGTCTAATGAGGCTGAAAGACTTCCCCAGCCATAGAAGCAGATGGGGTGGGTCCAGGTTTTAAGCCCAGCAGCTTTTTTGCCTTTTTCCACTCACAAAGGAAAGGTGATCCTTCAAAAGAACCAAGAGAAGAGGATCCAGTAAGTGTAGGTTGGAAATCGGGTGCTGAGGTGTTTTTGTAGTTTGAGCTGCATGGAAACCTGTCAGGATAACTTGGATCTGTTTTGAGAGCTTTCTTCAATCCTGCTCCTTAGCACAGTCTGTTTACCTTTCCCAGTACAACTCAATCTGGTTTTCTTATGTTCACAGCTTCTCTCAGGTAGGGTGAAGGAGGTAAATTATTCTTAAAACAGTTCCAGGTGTTTGGGGGGATGCAGAAATTGTTGTTTTTTGAAATCGGTCAAGTGCTCCTGGTGATGGAGACACTTTTGGCATTCCACTCAAGGGCAGCCTTCCTCCCCTCTGCCTGTTCTTGACACGTTAAGGCCCCCTTACACAGCCCTGACTCTTGGCTAAGGAAGGCCAAGAGCTGAAACAGAAAGTGGCATCTCTCCCCACTCTCAGAGGCAAATCCTACTCCCCCACCTCACTTTAGGGAGGAATAATTGACAGTGACTGTATATACTCGTATTATACGTGAGGCTGTTTTGATATATAAACACGCATCTCTTAAGGATGGAACATACTCCGAGGAATATTGACCTTACTGCTGTGCAAGCATCAGAGACAGAATTTACACATACCCAGTGGGTGTAGGTCAATCACTTCTCATGGCCTCTAAGAAGAGGAGAATGTACACTATATGAGGCTGCTTCCTATGTAACATGGAATACTTGTTTACAGGAAGCTTTTTAAAAATAATAAAAAGGACTATGCACTAAAATTGTTCATAGTAAATACATACACAGTAACGCAGTCATTTATCATCCCTATCAAGTGTTACATACTGTGTGTAATTCTATGTGCTCTATTTTTATATGATTGGCAGCAGTGGGTTTGTTTGTACCAGTGTCTCCACAAGCATGCAAATAGTACACTGACCTATGAGGTGGTGGTGGGTATGGGCTCATCAGGTGATAGGAAATGTTCAGCTCCATTATATTGGGAAAGCACCATTGCATAGGAGGTTTGTAGTTGTCCAGAGCGTCACTACACAGTGCATGGCTGTATGGACATGTTCTAAATGGTTACAACAGTGAAACTGACCTGTGTATCCATTACCACTTGGGCTATAGTGAAACGGTTTGGATCTACACTCAAAGAAAATTTCTAATATGCAATAAAATATTATTTAGGACAGTCACTGCTCTGCACGTTTGCTCTCCAGAACTTACTTAACTTGAATAATCAAGACCTTGTTCGTTGATCAATATTGCCTCATTCCCCCCATCTCTCATGGCAATCACCATTCTGCTAATTCTGAGTTTGATATCTTTAGACTCTCATGTAAGTGAGATGATATAACATTAATTTTCTTGGCCTATTTCACTTAGTGTAATATGCTCTTGGTTATTAACACATGGCAGGCCTCTTTGTTAAGGCTGAATAGTATTTCATTAAAATACGAATCACATTTTCTTTATCCATTCATCCATTGAAGAACACTTAAATTGATTCTGTATGTTGGCTATTGTGATGATACTGCAATAAACATTCAATTATAGATACTTTTTGAGCTACTGAATCTATTTGCTTTGAATGAATACACAGCAGTGAGATTACTGGATCATATAGTAGTTCTACTTTTAATTTTTTGAGGAAGCTCCATATTGTTTTCCACGCTGGCTGTACCAAAGAACATGACCACAAACAGGACATGAGGGTTCCCTTTTCTCCCCCTCTTATCTATTTTTCTTTTTTAATAAAAGCCATTCAAATGGATTTTAGAGATATGATATCTCATTGTGGTTTTGGTCTGCATTTCTTTCATTAATGATGTTGAGAATTAATCACATGTTTGTTGGCCATTTGTAAGACTACTTTTAAGAATTCACACTGAGGTTCTTTGCCCTTGTTTTAATTTCATTTTTTTGCTAGTGAAGCACTTGAGCTCCTTACATATTTCAGACATTAACCAGTTACCAGCAAGTATTTTCTAATTTATGGGTTGCCTGATCACTTTGCTGAATGTTTCCTTTGCTGTGAAGTTTTTTGTGTGATGCATTAGCACTTATTTTTGTTTTTATTGCCTGTGCTGTGGGGGTCATATTTGAAAGAAAAACATTTCCCAGACCATTGTCTATTAGGTTTTCTTTAAATGGTTTTACAATTTCAGGTCTTACATTCAAGATTAATCCACTTTGAGTTGATTTGTGTATGTAGTGAGAGATGAGTCCAAATTCACTTTTCTGTGTGTGATTTTTTTGTTTTCTCAGAACCATTTATTAAAGACACTGTCATTTCCCAAGTATGTATTTTTAGCACCTTTGCCAAAAATCTATTGACTAAATGTGTGCATATATTTCTAAAGCATATTCTGTTCTATTGGTCTATGTGTTACTGTTTTTTTCCAGTGCTATGCTGTTTTGCTTACTACATTTTTGTAGTATATTTTGAAATCAAATAGTGTGGTGTTTCCACCTTTATTACATTTTCTCAGGATTGCTATGGCTAAGGGGTATTTTGTGATATCATGTGAATTTTAGGCTTATTTTATATTTCTAAAAACATGTCAATGGAATTTTAATTAGGATTTCATTGACTCTCTTTGTCCTTTTAAGTACCATGGGCACTGTAACAATATTAATTCTTCCAATCCATGGCCAGGATACCTTTCCATTTATTTATGCTTTTTTGTTTTTTTTAAATGAATCATTATGCAGCTGCATTTCTTTGTTGTATCATTATTTCTATTATAACCTTACTAAGATAAAGACAGTGGCCAGCTGTGGTGGCACACCATGCTAGCACTTTGAGAGGCTGAGGTGGGACAATTGTAAGTTCAAGCCCAACCTGGAACCCCATCTCAAAACAAAAAATAGTAAAAGGGCTGGAGAAGTAGCTCAGTATGAATGTTGTCAGTTCCATCTTCAGCATCACACACACACGCACACCTACACAAGCACACACACAAGGGTGAAGTTCATACTGTGTGCATTACATCTTTTTATATTTTATTTTAAAATAGGGTCCTGTTAAGTTAAACTTCACCATGTTAAAGTGAAAGTGGTTATTTAGTGTATTCAGAGTTGTGCAACCATCCCCACTATGTCATTGGAGAGCATTTTCCTCACCACAAAGGAAATTTGGTACCCTGCAGCAGTCACTCCCCACACCCCTCCCCCAACCCTGGCAAGTACTCATTTAGTTATTTATGGGTTTACCTATTCTGAACATTTTATATAAATGGAAGCATAGGTGTAGGGGACGTAGCTCAATAGTAAAGTACTTGCCTAGTGTATATGTGAGGTCCTGGATTCAATCTCCAGTAATATATAATAAGCAAATAAATAAATAAATAAAATCATGCAATATGTGGTCATTTGTGACTAACCTCCTTAGTATAATATGTTTAAAGTTTTTCCATGTTATAGTATGTATATTTCATGTTGTGACATGTATGTTGTGGCATATCCTGAGGCATGTACTCATTTCTTTGTGTTACTGAAAAATATTCCATGGTGTGGATTTACCACATTGTCAGTTCACCAACACATGTACATTTACGTTGTTTCCAGTTTTTGGCTATGACAAATGTGTGTAGAAGCTTTTGTGGGCATAGTTTTATTTCTTTTGGAATATATACCTAGAAATGGAGCTGTTACATTATGGTAACTCTATGCTTAACATTTGGAAGGATTGCCAGTTTTCTAAGGGGGTTGGACACTATTTTTACAATTCCATCAGCAATGCACAAGTGTTCCAGTTTCTCCACAGTCATTCTAAGCATTTGTTATTACTGTATACACTTAAAAAAATTTAGCAATCCTTGTGGAGACAGCAGCAGACATCCTGTTTTATTTCAGACCATAGGTGGAAAATAACTTCAACCATTAAGTGTGATGTTAGTTGTACACATTTTGGTGAGAACATTCCCATCTATTCCGGGTTTGTGAGTATTTTTTACCATGAAAAGGTACTGGATTTTGCCACAGAATGTATTTGTTCTGTATATAGGGAAATGATCATCAATTCTTTTTCCTTTATTCTATTACTATAGTCTGTTATCTTGACTGGTTTTTCAGATGTTAAATTAATACACATTTCTCAAAAAAATCCCACTTGGTCATAGTATATAACATTTTTGATATCTTGTTGGACTTGATTTGACAGTGTTTTATTAAGGATTTTTATCTTTTTATTTACAAGGAATGTGGCTTATAGTTTTCTTTCTTAAAACTTAAAAATTTTAACTTTTAGCAAGTATGTACAATTTGTCTGTATTTCTAAGGTACCATGTAATGTTTCAATACATTGTGTAATGTTCAGACCAAAGTAAACATATCTATCCCCTAAAACATTTATCATTTATGATAAAAACATTCAAAATTCTTTTCTTCTAGCTTTTAAAAGCACAAGGTACATCATTATCCATAACCATCCTACTTTACAACAGAATAACAGAACATCTTTCTCCTAACAGTACTTATTAATCAAATTCTCTGTCTAATAGAACTCATTAATCAAAACCTCTCCATCCCTCCCTCCACTCTGCTGTCCCCACCCTCTGATAATCACCAGCCTACTCCTTTACTTCCATGAAATCAGCTATTCAGATTCCACCTGAGTGAAATAATGCAGTATTTGTTCTTCTGTACCCTTATTTCACTCAACATCATGACCTCCAGTTGCATCCCTGTTACAGATGACAGGATTTAATTATTCTATGGACAAATACTGTAGTGTTGCACTTTGTGTATGTACTGCATTTTCTTTATCCATTCATCTGTTGATGGACATTTCTTTATTCTGTTGATGGTTTCTTTACTGTGCAGAAGCACTTTAGTTTGATGTAGTCCCATTTGTTTATTTTTGCTATTATTTCTGAAATCCTAGACAACTCCAGTATACTGAAGGATTTCCCCTATATTTTCTTCTAATAGTGTCACAGTTTCAGGTCTTACTTTTGGGTCATTAATCCATTTGAATTGATTTTTGTATATAGTTAGAGATGGTGATCCAGTTTCATTATTTTTGCATGTGGATATCCATTTTCTCAGAAAGTTTTATTGAAAAGACTGTTCTTTCCCTACATATGTTCTTAGCATTTTTGTTGGAGATCAGTTGACTGTAAATGCGCAGGTTTAAGGTAGGCTCCTTCTACTCTTCCAGTGGTGTATGTGTCTATTTAATTATAGCTTTGTATTATATTTTGAAGTCAAGTAGTGTGATGCCTCTTGTTTTGTTCTTCTTGCTCAAGACCACTTCCGGTATTGTGTTTTTTGGTGACTCCATGTGAATTTGAGGACTGTTGTTTCAATGAAGAAAATCTTTTCAAAATTCCAGTGCTGAGGATCAAATCCAGGATGTCACACATGTTGAACAAGTGCTCTACCACTGAGCTACACCCGCAGTTGAAGTCATTCTTATTTTGGTAAAGATTGCATTGAGTCTCAGGATTGCTTAGGGTTGGATGGATATTTTTAACAATAGTGATTCTTCCAATCCATGAACACAGGATATTTTTCTATTACTTTGTGTCTTCTTCAGTTTCTTCCATCAAAGTTTAATAATTTTAATTGTACATATCCATTACCTCTTTGATTAAATACATTCCTAGGTATTTTTTGTTGTTACTGGAAATTGGACTGATTTCTTTTTAAGATAATTTGCTTTGGTATATAGCGATGCTGCTGACTTTCTATGTTGATTCTTATCCTGAAACTTTGCCAAATTGGGTTGATTTGTTCTCATAAGATTACGCCATCCCAATTAGTGACAGTTTTATTACTGCCTTTTCAATTTGGATATTTTTTATGTTTTTCTGTTGCCTGCTAGCTCTTGCTATGACTCAGTACTATATTGAGTAAAATTGGTGAAAGTGGGCATCCTTGTTTTTTTCTGTGTTTCAAAGATAAAGCCTTCATCTTTTCCCCATTCAATAGTTGTTGGTTTGTTATATACAGCCTCTATTATTTTGAGATATGTTCCTTCTATACCTAATTTGTTTAGCATTTTTATTACGAAGGATGTTGAAGTGTATCAAATGCCTTTTCTACATCCTTTCTTTTGTTCTTCTTGTGTCAGTGTTATATACCACGTTTATTGATTTATGTTTATTGAACCATCCTTGCATATCATGGATGAATCTTGCTTGATCACAATGAATAATACTTGTGATGTACTCCAGATTTGGTTTGCTTGTATCTTATTGAGGATTTTTATATGTCTATTTTAAAAACAATATTGGCCTGTAGTTTCTTTGTCTGTGTTCTTGTCCATGTTTAATATCAGGTAATACCAAATAAGTTTGGAAGAATTCTCTCATCTTTATTTGTGGAGTAATGTAAGGATTAGTATTAGTCTTTTAAATATTTTATAGAATTCAGTAATGAAGCATCTTTTACTGAGCTTTTCTTTGATGAGATTTTTTTTTTTCTTTTTTGTCTTTTTGAGACAGGGTCTCGCTATGCATTTCAGGCTGGCCTTGAGCTCACTTTGTAGCCCCAGCTGGCCTCGAACTCACAATGATCCTCCTGCTTCAGCCTCTTGAGTGCTGGGATTACAGGCATGCACTACCATGGCCGGCAGTGATGGGATATTTTTGTTATTGATTTAATATTATTAATTACTATTGATCTCTACAGGTGTTTTTTTTCTTCATGTTTCAATCTTGGTGAGGTATATGGATTATGAATTTGTTCATTTTTTTCTAAGTTATCAGATTTATTAGCATATAATAATTCCTAATAATTCCTAATAATATTTTGTATTTCTGTGATGTCGTTTCAAATGCTTACTTTTCATTTTTTATTTTTATGTACTTGAGTTTTCTGTGATTTTTCCCCATTACTCTAAGAGTTCATCAATTTTTAAAATCTTTTTAAGGCCAACTTCTTCATTTTGCAAATATTCTACTTCATTTATTTCTGGTCTGATCATTACAATTTCTTTTATTCTACTAATTTTAGGTTCAGTTATTCTTGTTTTTCTATTTGCTTAAGTTGCAGTGATAGGGTTTTTTTTTAGCTTTTACTGTTTTTTTGATATAAATATTACTTGCTATAAAATTCTGTCATTATTGCTTTGTTACATTCCTTAGGTTTTGGCATATTGTGTTTCATTTTCATTTGTTTCAAAGATCTTTAAATTTTCATCTTAATTCCTTCATACGCTTCAATGAGGTGCACACTGTTTAATATCCATGCATATTTATAATTTCTAAAGTTTTTGTTATTGAGTTTTATTTTATGACATTGTGGTCAGAAGAGATGATTTTAATTTTTAAAAAGTTTTTGAGACTTGTTTTGTGGCCATAATATGATTATTCTGCAGGCTATTCCATGTGCTGTTGAAAAGAACACGCATTCTGCAGATATTGGAAGGAATAATCTGTAGATGTCTATTAAGTCCATTTGGTCTAGCACGGAGTTTACCTCTATTTTGGGGGTGTGTGTGGATGACCTACGTACTGCTAAAAGTGGGATTTTTAATGTCTCCTATTATTGTTGAAATCTGTCATCCCGTTTAGTCCTACTGATGTTTACTTTATAAATTTAGGTGCTCTAAAATTTCATTAATATATATTAACAATATTAATATATCAATATATTAATTATATTAATATAAAAGATACTATATTAATAGCTCAGACAACTATATATTGCTATATATTATATTAACATATTATTATTAATTATATTACTATATTAATATAACTGACTGCTTTATCAATACATTAAAACCTTCTCTGCCTCTTTTTACTGTTTTTAATTTAATGTCTATTTTACCTGGCCAATATATGGCTATTCCCGCTCTATTTTGGATGCTATTTGCATGGAAAATCTTATTCCATCTCTTTACTTTCAGTATACACATATTTTTAGAGGTGAAGTAAGTTTTTTTGGCAGTGTATGATTGTTCTCTTTTTGTTTTATTCATATGTCATCTATGTCTTTTAGTTGAAGAATTTACATTTAGGGTAACTACAGATAGTTAAAATCCAGCATTTTAAGACTTGATTTCTGGGTTATCAATTCTTTCCCTTCATCTGTTATAGTTTTCCTCTGTGGTTAAGTGATTTTTAAAAAATTGTTTATTTTTCCTTATTCCTTTTAGTGTGTCTATTATATATTTTACTTGTGGTTACCATGAGGCTATGAAGAACATATTCTGATTCTAACATACTTTGTTGAAATGATAGCAATTTAACATTGATAACAACTTAGGAAAAAAAAAACAACAAAAAAGCTTAAAAACTAAAAATCCCTCTATGTTGTGCTCCATTCCTCCTCACATTTTGAGTTTTTGATGTCCCATTTTACATGTTTCTATATCCCTTACCTTATATTAATGTAATTATTAATTTTAATTGGTTTGTATTTTAGTTTTCATAGTAATAATATTAATGGTTTAAGTGCCATATTTACAACATATGATTTTCTGGATTTGTCTGTATAGTTATTCTTGCCAGTGAGTTTAATATTTTCTGATATTTTCTTCTTACTCAGTGTTTCCTTTCAGTTCATTAGAAAGAACTTCTTTTATAATTTCCTGTAAGATAAGTCCTATGGTAAGAAATTCTGTCAGCTTTCTTTTGGCCTGAGATTACATTAGTCAGTTTTTCATTGCTGAAACAAAATGCCTGAGAAAAGCAACTTAAAGGAGAAAAGATCAACTTTGGCTTACACTTTTGGAGGTTTCAGTCTGTGGTTGGTTGACTCCGTTACTTTTAGTCATGTAGCAAAGCAGAAAACATCATGGTCAAAGGGTGAGGTGGAGGATAACTGCTCACTTTACAGCAGGCAGAAAACACAGAAGTAAAGAGCCAGCAAGAGATGGAGGAGCTGTGGATGAAATACACTGTTCAATGACATGTCCCCCTTCCAGTGACTTCCTTTCTCCCATGGGCCCCTCCTCCTAATAGTCCCTTTGACTCTGACCTCATCAATGGGTAAATTCATTAATGAGAATAGTACCTTCATGAGCCAATCACCTTCCCATAATTCTGCTTCTGAACACATGACCCTTTTGGCGGATATTTTTGATCCAAACCATAGCAAGGATTGTCTTTACTTCTCCTTTAGATTTATAGGCTGTTTTTGCTGAGTACAGTGTTCTTGGTTGACTGTTTTCCTCTCTTAGTGCTGTGAAAATTTCATCTCACTCCAAACCTGCGAGATCTTTGCTTAGAAGTCTACTGTCGGGCAAATTAGGGCACCCTTCTGTGTTGTTTCCTTCCCTTGCCGTGTTGAGCACCCTCTCTTTACCTTTAACCTTGAAGAGCTGGATTTTGTATCTTGGAGTGGACTTGGTTGAGTCAAATTTGAATGGTGATCTTTGATGCTCTGTACCCACATATTTGCGTCTTTCTTTAGATTTGAAGCATTTGTGATGAGCTTTCTATGCCTTTCCATTCTCAAGTCTCTTTTATACTCTAATAACTTGAGCATTTGCCATTTTAATTCTGTCTCAAATTTTCATACACTTTTTCTCCACCTTACTGTGTATTTCCAAACAGCTTTTCTGTAAGTTCACTGGTTCTTTCCTCTGTTGCTATTGATACTCTGTATGGTGCTTTAAATTTTTTTATTGTACTTTTCAGCATACAGATTCCTATTTGATTTGTAAAAATTACCTCTGTCTTTCAACTATGTTTATTTATTAGCATTTTCAGTTGTCTCTCTGTATTTTCTTGAAGCTGCTTGAGTTTCTTTCAAAACAGCTAGTTTGAGCTGTCCATCTGAGCATTCACAGATATCACTTACCATGTGATCAGCTTCTGGGGCCCTATTTTTCCATTATGTGAGGGCATGATTCCCTTGTATACTTGTCAGAGTTTGATATCATCTGCACATGGAAGGATTCGGTATTAATTTCCGTATTTGTAATCTGGCTTTGTTTGTTCCTGTTCTTCCAGAAATCCTGAGGAGTCTGGCCATCTTTTCCTTAGTTTGTGGATACTTCCATTATTTCATCACTAAATAATACCATGAATTCAGGGGTGTTGCACGTTGGCTATTGTTGTGTTGTCGCTGTTTCAACATTAGAGGGCACTCTGAACTGAGTTTTCCCCCAAATCTCCTGTTGGCATATTGTTCAGAATGAACTACAGGGGTGCCTAAAAGGGGTAGTCCATCCCCACAAACCTCCACCTGGGGCTGGCCTAGCCCCTGATGATTTATCTACCGTCATCAGCCCAAGTTTAAACACCACAGAATTTCACCCAGCTCTGGACCTTTCCATAAAGAGGTCATCTGTACTATGCACTAATTGATACTACCTTCCTTTTCTTCCCCTTGGCAGACAATTGCTCTGTACATGTTGTGCTGCCTAATGTTAGAGGAGGCATGGGGTAGGAGCAGGCCCGTGGCCACAAATACTACAAATGGCTCACACTCAAGGTCCACTGAGACCAGCATACTACTGGGAAAGGATTTACGATGCTTTGAGCCACCTGCTGCTGAGGTGGCCTCATGACCTGAGACCACTTCAACCAGCCATAGATGGTGCTGACTTGAACAGAAATGAATGAGAGAATGAATGGCTATAAATATGAACGTGAATATGGGGTTTCCAGTTTCCACAGGGGACAAGGGAAGGCCTTGAGACTCCATCTCTGAGTACTGTCCTGAGGACAGGGACTGTCAGGAACAGCTAAGCATTAGGTTTCACCAGACTGTGAATTCCAAGACATAGTCCTGTGTTCACTTTCCTGTGTTCCTCCCCAACTTGGAGGAATCTTGTTCCTTGTTCTACTGCCTGTGGCTGGGGGAAAAGTAGTACAGGTAGTCCCTTTGCCAAGTGGCAAAGAAGGGTCCAATGGCTTTGCCTGAGAGTGTGGGCATGGAGGGCAGAGGATGTGCAGCTTTGCTTGGCACTGGGTTTCTCTGGGGTGGTCCTGGAAGTGGTTTTCAGATCCAGTGTCTGGAGTTGATGCTCCCCCAAGCAAATGGCATTTCTGTCTACAGTGGATACTTGCATTGGGAAGAAGGATGGTATAGACAACCCTTTTTTCCTGCCTTCTTTTTTTTTTTTTTGCTGTACCAGGGATTGAACTCATGACCTTGCGCCTGCCTAGCAGGCGCTTAAGCCACTGAGCTATATCCCCAGCCCCCTTTCCTGCCTTCTTGACATCTTTTCTTGTCCTTGTACTAAACATGCTCGGTGTCTCTCACTTGGCTTCATTAGCTTTTGTGAAGATATGGGGATATCTTGGAGCCTTATCAGTTGCTTAAATTGGTTTGTCAGTGAGGAGTTAACCATCTTACTCAGTCGGCATCTTGCTCCAATCCAGCTTTCTTATGATGTTCTTAGTTTTGGTATTACTGGTAATAATGCTTAGTTTTGATGATCTAAGTTTTGATATTATTCATAATAATATAATATTGACCTTATAAAATGAATTGGAAAGTGTTCCCTCTGCCTCTGTTTTTTAAAACCAATTATTTTAAGAATTAGCCTTAAATATTTTGGAAATGTTTGGTAGAATTTGTCAGGAAAAGCCAGATGAAACTGGATTGTATTTTGTGGGAAAGTTTAAAATTATGAATTCACTCTCCTTACTTACTGTTATATTGATCTGACTTTCTATTTCCTCCTAGGTCAGTTTTAATAGTTTGTCTTCCTAGCTGTTTTTGTTTTATGTAGATTATTTAGATTTTTGATACATGTTTGTTCCTAGTATTCTACTTTAATCTTTTTTATTTCTGTAAAGTTGGTAGTATTGTTCTCTTCTACATTCTTAATTTTACTGTTTTTTTTTTGTTTGTTTTGGTCAGTCTAGCTAAAAACTTGTTAATAGTGTTGATCCTTCAAAGGATCAACTTTTGATTTTGTTAATTTTCTTTGTTGTTTTTCTAGTCTCCATTTTGTTTGTATCACCTGTTCATAGTTTATGGCTTTTATTTTACTTGCTTACAGATGCTTATAATTCTAACTCTTCCTGTAATTACTGCTTTACATGCATCCTGTAAGTTTTGGTGTAATGGGTTTTTGTTTTTTAATTTATCTCACAATATTTTCTAATTTCCTTTCTGATTTCTTCTTTGACCCATTGAACAGTTATCATTGTGTGTTTATATTCTATGTATCTGTGATTTCCCACATTTTCTTTATCGTTTTCTAATTTCATTCTACTATAGTCAGAGAGCATATTTTATGTGAATTTAATCACTTGAAATTTATTAAAATTTGTTTTGTTGCTTAGCATATTGTTTAATCTTAAAAATTTCCACGTTACTTGACAAGATAGGTATTCTGCTCTTGCTTAGTGGTGTGTTCTGCTGATATCTTTTAGGTCCAGTTGGTCTATACTATTATTCAAATCTTTTTCCTTACATATCTTCTGTCTAGTTGTTCTTTCTATTATTGAAATTGAGATATTGAAGTTCCCAACTGTGTACTATTGTTTATATGTTTCTTTTTTTCTCTTCAGTTCTGTGAGTTTGTGTTTCTTAAGAATATATGCTTTTAAAATTGTTATGTCTCCTTGAGTGAGTGATTCTTTATTTTTTGTCTTTGGTTTTTAACATTTTGACTATGATACGCCCAAATGTGCATCTCCTTAAATTTATCTTACTTTGAGCTTCCTGGTGGTATGGATTAATGTTTTTCATCAAATTTGGAAGCTTTGGAAATTTTTCTTAAAATGTTCTTTCTGTCTCTTACCTCTCCCCGCCCCATTATGTCTTGGTATATCTGATAGTCTTATCTGTCTCTGTGGGTCTGTGCATTTTTCTTCATTCTTTTGTCTTTTTGTACCTCAGTCTGGATAATTTCAAATAATCTTTCTTTTGCTGGTAGTTTGTCTTGCTCATCTGCTCATCCTTCTGTTGAGACCTATTAGTGGATTCTAAAATTTGAGTTGTTAGGGGCTGGGGATTTAGCTCAGCTGCACAGCGCCTGCCTGGCAAGCGCGAGGTTGTAAGTTCGATTCCTGATACCAGAAAAAAAACAAACAAAAATTTTAGTTGTTATACTTTTTAACTACAGCTTTTGTATTAGCTTCTTTATACTTTCTACCTTTTTGCTGATGTTATTTATTTGCTTCTTATATTTTCTTTGATTTTTAAGACACTATAGATTTAGGCACATTTGTTTCAAGTCTTTGTTCATAAGATCTTACTTGAAATGCTTGTTCAATAAATACATCTGAATTACTACGATCATAGTTTATATTGATTGATTCTTCTCCCCTCTGAATTTTACTTTCCTGTTTCTTTCCAACTCTCCTAACTTTTTTTCAAGCCATATGTTTAAAAATACTATATAATTGATAATTTTGATTTCAGACCTACCCACCCCAAGATTTGTTGTTTTTCTTTCTGTTTAGTGACTTTTCAGGATTAATGCTGTCAAGTCTCTTTTTGTTCTTGTACATGGCTACTCAAGCTCAAGTTTCTATTTGGTTGATTTAGTGGCCAGCGAGATTCAGTGCTTTTTTTTTTCGTATACACTTCTCAGACTTCTGCAAACCTGAGTAAATTTGAATGTTCTGGGGAATGTTGTTTTTACTTTTTCTGGAGGAATGAGTTTTCTAAGACTGTCATCATTTTCTGAGGTATTCTATCATTCTGAAAGTGCTTCTTCTTGCATTATTTTTGTTTACTTTTACTGAGAGCGATCAAAAATATCCTTCCCTGCCTCAAATGCCTAGTCCTACTTGCTATGCTGTTGAAGCAATGCTGTTGAAATCTGTAAAGTTGAATTTTAAGACAGTCTTGTAAACAGAGAATTTTATTTTAAATTCATTTTTTATGCATTGTTCAAGGGTAATTAAAGTATATCATTAAAAACAATATTAGACCTGGATCCTGAATCCTATTTTTTCCCATTTGCTCTATTTCTCACTACTGTAAATAGGCCTTCTTCAACCTTACTGTGTCATCTTACAGAGATAATAATAAAATGTACTTGTAATGATTATTACTTGTCAAACATTTTATTAAGTGTTTCACACAGAATATTCATTTGATATTCATAATAACTTTATATGGTTGGTATGTTTATTAGCTCAATTTCACAGCAAAGGAAACTGAAGTTGGAAAGGCCACAATATAACTTGTCTATGGTTACCTAGCTAGTAAGTAGCATAGCTGGAATCAAACCCTGAAAGCCCACTGCAGAGAAAATGCACACGGAGGCGGGGCTGAGGATTTAGCTCAGCGGCAAAGCACCTACCTGGCAAGCTCAAGGCCGTGAGTTTGATTCCTGGTACCGGAAGAAAAACAAAACAAAAAACAAAATGCATACGGAGGCTGCATGGTGTTGATCTCTACTTTACAGAGGTGTGGGAACAGCAGAGCTTTGAAGGTGGAGGAAGCTCAAAAAGTTCTCATGGAGACATGCTATCTCCATAACTATATACTCGCTTGCACTCATGTGGATTTTTTCTTTAGCACTGATATGAGGAATGTTTGTAGGTACATTATTAATAATCTGATCAATGACACAAGGAAATAATATGCATAGAATCAATCAAATATCAAAGATAAATTATTTTTGTGATTTGAGATATAAAGAGAGAAGAAGGTATTTCTATTGGGGAGGTTAATGCAATGATTGGATAAAGAAAATTAAAGTTATAATTATATGCCTTTTATGTAACAGTAGTTAGATAAATTAATGAAAAACATTTTATTGGAAAGTTTTGTAGGTAATTAAAAATGAAGAGAAGTATATTTTTCCTTCCTTCCTTTCTTCTCTTTCTTTTTCTCTCTCTTCCTATCTACCTCTCTGTCTCTTTCTCTTCCTGCCTCCTTCCCTCCCTTCCTTCCTTCCTTCCTTCCTTCCTTCCTTCCTTCCTTCCTTCCCCACTTCCTTGTTGTTGGGGACTGACCCCAGGGTCTTTGCACTGAACTACATCCTCAGCCCTTTTTTTGTTTGAGACAAGATCTTGCTATATCACTAACTTGCTCAGACTGGGCCCTAACATGTGTGCTGGGATTACAGACATGCTTCACCATTCCCAGTTTAAGTATTTTAAAAAATTTTGTAACATAGTGCTGAGTAGTTCATCTTCCCTAAGAAAATGATGAGTTTCTTAATGGTGTCCATAATCTCATATTTCTCAACTCGGAATTATTGTGTTATGGTGTTACATGCAACAATTTTACATTTTTGAGGTACATGCTGCATGCTAGTAGTCACATAAAACGTGTGTATAGATTATCTCCTTTTCATTCACTTAAAAGAAATAAAGATAATTTATGGAGCTCAGAGAAACCATGAGTCAAAAACATTTGCCTAGTTCAACAAAGATATGATTCGTATTTCATTTTTAATTATGTAATATACACTCACTGATAGGACTTAAAAATCAGAGTATTTTCTTCATTACTGACCGCTTTGGTGTCATGTGGAGGTATTTACTACTTGAACCCGTGGCAATCTGAATTTTTTCCTCCTACTTTTGCTCTTTTCATTTGAAGGAGAAAAACAAAAATAGCATTCTGTTTATAGAGATTAGAGGTCGTTTTCAGATTACGGTGGATGAAAATGTTCACAGTTTTTAAAGGCATCTGTTGAAGTTTAGTTAAGAAGTTCCAAGTAAGTAACTGGAAAGTTCCGAAGAATGAAATAAACATTCTGCGCTATTTCTTTAGATTAGCGAAGCTGGACATTCTACCTGTGATAGCCGGTCTCCCGCTGGCAGCCGCACTCTGCTGCCTGACCTCCACACGCCGCGGAGTGAAGCAGTTGGGGTGGGCGGGCTGTGTGTTAGCCTGCGTCCTAGACGTCGGGAGGATGGGATTTCCTGCAGGCGACGAACTCCAGCCCTTAGGCCAGTTTGCTTAGCCTGCTCCCTTCATCCCGTGTCCCCAGGCGCTGGAAGTGGCTGGCCTTGGAGCGCGGGGCAGTAACGGTCCCTTCGTACAGAGGAAGTCATCGACTCAGGCTCCCCAGAAGCAGCCCTGCACAGCTGCCTCCCATCAGAGGTGCAGTCAACCAACCCTGCCGGACGATTAGCTGCTGTAGACAGGCAGGTTATTGGATCAACATTTTCTGACTTGCAGCCGTGCCATGTGGTTCTTCTAGCTTTACCTCACTGAGCCAGATTTAACCACAGATTTTTCCTCTGGGCTTCCCGCCAGCCTTTGAACCCAGGAGGCTTGGACTTTGGAAGCATTCACCCGAATGCACAAGTTTTTCTGCTGTGCATTTTCATCATTGGTATGCAGAGGTAGGGACTCAAAGAGAGGAGGAGGTAGTTACGGCGCAGGGGTTAGGAGCCCTAACTTTGGAGTTAAGCCCATTCGGATTTGAATTTTGGTTTCAGCGTCTTTGAACTGCGTGACCATTTTTGTCTTCTATAAAATGGGGATGACACTTTCCTCATTTTTACCATAGGTGGTAAAAATGCTTAAACTGGTTAGTATCTAAGAAAGCCTTGACAAACTTTGGAAAACAGTATTTTATTACTTTTGAGGTTCTATGGTATTGTACTGGTTTTTCTGAAATGTGGAAAAAAACCAATTTAGTTCTGGGAGATGATAACATTTTCTAATTAACAACAAATAGTACTAATTATGTAGGGTGCATGGCACTCACCGATTAATCCGAACACTTCCTCCCAGATGATTCATTCCAGTGCATAAATTGTAACATCTGAAATCTTGCCTATGGCACCTTTCCTTCATGCAACAACCATTTAATAAATTCTTAGTGTATGTTCAGATTAGGTGTTGGGAGACACCTCTTATCCTAGACGTTGTAATCTCTTTATCGTTTTGCATAAAAAGTCAGTTAGTTTACATGTGGTGTTCTTTGATCTTGGACTTCAGACAAACGCTTTCCCGTTACACTGGGCTTGATGTGAGGATATCTTTTGGGATTTCAATCATTTAGAGACGTTCCATTGAGCCTCTACCAATAATTTCATATGTGTCTAATTATATCACTGTGGTTTGTCCTGCGGTGAAAAGCACCACAGTGTTTCCTAGGATATCAAAGTATTTCCAGTTTTGATTAAGACATTCTAGCAAGTGACAAGTTTTTAATTTTCTTTTCTACTTTTTGAAACCTGTAACAGGCGTTTTTGCTGCTGGGTAGGTTAGGTGATGGTATATGATCAAACATAGTTTTTTTTTTTTTTTTTTTTTTTCCTGGTCCTGGCAATCAAAGTTAGACTTTATACATGTTAGGCAAGTGCTCTACCCCTGAGCTACATTCCTAGCCCAATTTTAAAAAAATTGATTGGTGCATGATATAGGAACAGGAAGGAGAGGAGGGAATATCTTTAGATATATCTCTTGTTCTGCGAAGTTAATTCTTATACATTTTGACCTTCAGTATATTTTTATTACAACTAGTTTAGCTGGAAGATGATAGCTGTTATGGTTTAAGTGTGAGGGTCCCCCAATGACTTATGCACTGAGGGCCTAATTCCAGGGCAGCAAGGTTCAGAGTTGGGGCCTGGAGAGGTGAGTGGATCGTCAGGCACTAACTTCATCAATGAGTTAACCCAGCTGACCGGGCTGGGAGGAGGTGGGCCTGTTTGTGAGAAGTAGATCACTAGCAGGGCGGTGAAGTGACTCAGAGGGGTACAGCCCGTACCCAGGCCCCTTTTCGGTCTGGCTCTCTTGTTGTCTATTTTCTTCCTGGCTGCCATGCAGTCTCCTTCTGCCACACCCTTCCACCACGACACTTCTGCCTTGGAGCCCGCTGACTATGGATTGAAACCCCGAACCAGAAGAAACACGTCCTTACATTACATATGTTCTGTTTTTGTCCCAGCAATGGAAAGGTGACTGATACAATAACTTGTTCAGTAATGAACAAATTAAGATGACAGTTACCCAACAAATGGCTGGGTTTTCTAAACCAATGAGAAACTTGAAGCAATGCTCAAGAAACTGTTTTAGCTTAGTCATTGGCGGTGAGATTGTCTAGCCTCATTTGAGTTTGACCATCTAGAGAGTTCTATGCACTAATGCTATGCTCCATCTTATTTTATGCCATGTGGACTGGTCTTAGAAGAGACAAGATGTAAAATTACCTATACAATTCTAGCCCCAAGTCTCAAGTTGAACTATTTAATTGTCTCTAAGTAGGTATGCAGTAAATAGCTATGCCTCAAGACAAGAATCCTTCTCTTTAAATGCCTGATAAGAACAGTAATTACTTATATGGATCTTCCAAATTTTCCAAGTGCTGTTGCAATTTTATTTAATAATGAAAAAAATAGATGGGAAATGAGGACACAGAGAAGTTAAGGTACTTGATTTAGATCACATTAATCAATGGACAAAGACTCAAACCTAATTATTTTACCTGCAGGTCTAGCTTTCTTTGTATTAAGCAACCCAGCCCAATAAAGGTAAAAGCTTATGTCATACTGTGAGTTAAGCTCCATTCAGAAGATGCCTGATAAACATGTACACTTGTAGTAAACTTTAGAAAATTCTCCATCTTTTAGTTGGCTGATTCAGAATCCATAATGGTGTCCACTTGCTTGCTATCTTGGATGTGACATTGAAAAATAGATTTTAATATTGCTAGACATTTTACAACAAATGTAAACTTTGTTTGCTTTTTGAGAAGTGGAAATGTGAAAAATACAACAGGCCACAGCATATTTGTTAGATTTTATTTTTGTCCCTAGATATGTGATGTTGTAGTATAAGAAATAGCATGCTAGCAACAAGTTCTGGAAGTTGTGAGAGAAATAATTACAGGAGTGAGCTTCTGAGGGATGGTTGGTTTTGTATACTTAAGCTTCTAAATGACCCTTGCATAAAGTGTGTTCCAATGTAGCCGTGGTTTTTTAATATCACGTACAAGGAAAAGTTTAAGCTAAAAATGAATGATTGTAACTTACAAATGGTATAATGGGGAAACACACAGAGCCAACATACTGAAGTGTTTTCTGTTATTTATACTAAACAGTTATAGAAATTATATAGATGTAGGATATAATGACTGTAAATTATATACCTTCTATAATAGTCTTATTCAGTAACCTTTATCCTCTACTATGAATAAATTCTTTTCCACAAGTGAGATGGGAGTAAGAAAAAGAACCAAAAAGTTCAGCTCAGACAGCCCTGAATTAGACAGCACTGGGTATAGCTGAGTATCCCCTTTATTTTGAAGCAATATTCATTTTTCTTTTGTACTAATAGAAAATATATGTGCCTAACTATCTCTTAGGCATCTTTCTTCAGTTTTGACAGTGTGGCTTCTATTTTACATAATTAAATGCTAGGTTATTTCTCCCCTGAATTAATTCTTTTCTGTGAGTAACAGAAACAGCGGGATGTTTGGTGTCAATTGGGATGAGAGACGCAGTCTTTGTTCTCTGTAAAATAGGGGTTATGTTTCAAAACTCTCAAATACCGTTTCACCTGTGAAATTGTGAGAGAACATTCACAAGCATGCGGAGGAGAACAAAAATAGTTTCTGACCCTTCACATAACTTTGGGAAATATGCAAATTTATATATTCCATGTACTAGGGAACTTGGAGGATTTTATGATGTGGCATAAAAATACATGTCCACGTTCTCAAGCTTCCTTTCCAGAAGGGTGAAGAAGAGCTGCTGACCAACTTGAGCACATGTTTCTTCCTTCTTTTTCTGCCTAGTCATGGATCCACACTATGCATAAATAAATTAATCGTTAAAAATCAAAAACCCAAGGGTTGGGGATTTAGCTCAGCAGCACAGCGCCTGCTTGGCAAGTGTGAGGTCATGAGTTCGATTCCTGGTACCAGAAAAAAAACCCAAAAACCAAAAAACAAAAACAAAAACAAAAATCAAAAACCTTATGTTTGTTTTTAGCTGATTATTTTTGAGATAGTGAATTTTGGAGTTCACAAGTATCTAGGAAACTTACACACAGCCATAATCAGTGTAGGCCAAGATCAAAAACACAAACACAAACAAACTTAGCTACTCAAGCTATTTGTTTTAAAAAAGCACAAGCTTAAATTAGTCTTAACTTAAAATTCTAGAGTTCTTTTACCTGTTTTTCTCAGTTCTCTTTGCAGAATCAAAATAAGTACTTTTTTAGTCTCATTTAAGTGTGCTTAAAATCATTGAAAAATAGGAAAATTTAAGACAAACATTTTTCATGTTCACAAAGGGAAGTTTAAAGACAAAAATAAAAAACACTCTTGTCTCACAGTTATTCCTTGAGAGCACCATGGGTATGTTTTCACTCAGCCAATGTAATCATCAAAGGAGCCTGGATTTTAATGAGATAGGTATCTCAGACACCAAATGATCAACAGAACCCATGTCCTTCGCTCTCATGTCAGGCTTCAAGATCCAAGTAGCTTTGGGCTTGTCCTTTTTTTTTTTTTTTTTTTTTGGTCTTTTTGAGACAGGGTCTCACTATGTAGTTCAGGCTGGCCTTGAGCTCACTTTGTAGCCCAGGTTGGTCTCAAACACAATGATCCTCCTGCCTCAGCCCCCCGAGTGCTAGGATTACAGTGTGTGCCACCATGCCCAGCTGTCCATAGTTTTAGGATGTAAGAATTTTGCATGAAGAATCTTCTCATTGTCTTTTGAGTTATTGTCAGTTACAGGCCCTGCTAAGTTTATGCCATTGCTAAGCTACGGGGAATATGTCTAGTGTATATTAAAAAATGTAAAATATTCTCAAGGCAATAGTCATCAACATTAACTATGATTCATAATTTATCATTTTCTAATAGTATTATTTAATCTAATTTTTTAGGAAACTAAAGGACAAGTGATAGAAGGAAGAGAAAGTTTAGGGGCTCCTCTGTCATGAGCAGGCTGCAGTAAGATGACAGTAAAAGAAAGGCCTGGTCTTCCCTCAGGAAAGACAGGAGTAGTGAGAACTCCAAAGGTAATAATCATTTTTTTTTTTTTTTTTGCCAAAGACATTTCTAGAGGTCTTAATTTGTGTGTGCATGGGCGTGCATGCATGCGTGTGTGCATGTGTGTGTGTGTGTGTATGCTTGTTTCTGGGTCTGTGAAATGGAATTACCACAGCTCTTAAAATTTTGTCCTGGGTCTGTCAGCTGTTATCATGAACAAAAACATCACTGGTGTTCTCTGGGCTTTGATTTTCCTAAGTATAAACTTAAAGATTTTGATTGAGATCATTATGGCCCTTTCTAGATTTAATTCTAGAATTCTGGAAGGAAGAGGGGGAAACTACATAGGGATCATAACCAGTGTTTGAGCAACTCCACCCCCACCCCACCCCCTGGATTAACCTTTCAGAAACACCGGTGTTTAGGTTTTCCAGGTCCTATGTAGAGGTATGTACACAAGGAAGTAGGCAAACCTATCAAGTACTTACAGTTATTGAAGTCACTTTCTCCAGAAAGTTTTTCCTGTACACCTACCTCCTGCACTCCTTTTCAAATAGTTGTTCATTTCTTCTCTATGTTCCATCTGCATCTTCTGTGTGCTCCTATCTGTTTGTATTGTTCTTATTGGTGTAGATGTCACCTCTACTGGACTGGTAGTTCTCTGAGGGTAGAGCTGTAGTTGTATTTGTCTTCTGAATTCCAGTTCCTCACATAGATCCTGGTATATTATAGGCTGTGTTAGTTACTTTTCTTGTAGCTGAGACCAAATACCCAACACCCAAAGTTAAAAGGGGAAAAGTTTATTTGGCTACAGTTTATGGAGGTTTCAGTCCATAATGCACTGGCTCCAAGGCAGGGTGGTATGGCAGAGGGGTAACCTTTCATGGTGCCAAGCGACAGCAAAAGCAGCAAGACAAGCCTTTTTCTGTCCCTTTTATCTTATCCAGACTACCGAGAGGAGGGTGGTGCGAAAGCAATCAGTGGACGATTTAGTAATCATACGTCCTTAATCCATGCATCACACCCTGTACATTCAACCACCTCTAGAAAGAACCCCTGTGACTGCATGAGGCTTTGGGAAGACATCTAGCCACAAACCAGAACATAGGCATTTAATAAATACTGTTGGAACAAATATTTGTGGGTTTACACAGACTATCTCACTAAATCTACATAATAATACTATCTCAAAGAAGTCATACTCATAGTGGAAACATAAATTCTTCATGTCATACTGCTAGCAAATATTAGCAAAATTCTACTTTGATTCTTTCTATTTCTAAACTTGGGTCCTTTCCACTTGATCAGCTGCCTTCCCCACAGAGCCGCGAGAAGGCTAGTGGGATTTATATAAAGTCAGAATTTGATTCATAACTTGGTAATCATGGGGCAAAATTTGGCTAAATCCAAAGTTGTTAAATACTATACACATATATATTATTACTCGTGTCTAAAGTGCCTACTTTCCCAGGGAACACAGTTGGCTTGCATATTTATTTTGAATTTGCAACCTTTGATTACTATTATCTTTTTTTTTTTAAAAAAATTCATTCAGCCACAATTAGGATTGTGAAAGAAAGTGGAAAAAAAAAAAAAGAGTGGAATTCACTTGTCTTTATTCTCAGTCTTGGTTGCAAAATTCTCTGTTCTCTTTTCTGCTTGACTTCATGCTATTTTACTCTCTGCTTTTGCTATGTTCACAGGCTAACAGTGTTGCTGGAGAAAGTCATAATATCTCTGATTCCACCACGCATCCTCGCTTTTGTGTTAGCTGGACCTCACTGCTGTATACTTTCACCCCACCCAACTTGCATTTCCCACAATTTTTTCCAAGTCTTTTGTACTTTTCTCACTTCTTACTCTACTTTTATATTCTTTCACTTTCTTCTTCGGCTTTCCACTCTGTGGATAGATTTATTGTATAATGGGAGCTTGAAGCTTGCTCTTCTCTACCTTAACTCTTCTTCCGTTCTTCTCTTCCTTACTGGCATGTCTTTCTCCCCTTCCTTCCTAAACTGTGGTGCTTCCCAAGCCTGCAGCTTTCACTGTCTTTTCTTGGTTTGGTCTGCTTCATTCCTGTGTTTCCCGGGATTTTATCTGTCTCCTCCGCACCGTGACCTTCAAACTTACATCTAACTGCGAACACTTATCCCAATTCCATTCTCATTTTTAAACTTGCTGTTGGGAAATCTTTACTTCACTGCATTTACTCACTCTGAACTCAGCATGTCATTATTCTGATCCTCGAGAATGTTTTCCTCCCTTCCTTATTTGGGATAATAAGTGAGAGCTTTTCGTTACGGGACTATTAGACTCATCCCTTGGACCATGACTCTGATCATGGCATACTTCCGCTGATTTTGTATTTAACCTTCTTGAGCTTCATTTTCATCTTAGGGTATTATGAATATATGCATGGGGGGATTAAATATAAACTCACGTGTACTAGGTCAGAAATGCTGCCTGGGATGAGTAGGCTTGCTGTTAGATTTCTCCCTGGGTAAACACCTCTATTGGCTGTGTATTGTTTACAAAATAAGAATTAGTTGCTCCCCAGCCTGATGTGCAAGTTCTTATCAAAATTTTCCCTGAAAATGCTTCACTCTTTCTTATTTTTGCTCTTGCATTTTTTTCTTTAAGTGAAAGTCTGCCCTTTACCATCTCTACCAGTTTCAGACTTACAAAATGAAACCCTGAAACTCTGACTAGCATTTAAATACTTTCTCTTCTGTGAAAAGCTCTCTGGCAATCACAATGTGATGTGAACTTCCTCTTTTCACTTCTCAACCCTTTCCTCTACAATTTATCAAATTCTTCCTTGAATTGCAGATATAGCTATAGATGACATTTCTTTATGTTACAGTTTTGCATTCATTTTGAGGGCTACCCTTTGTCTTCGCTTTATTTTTATAAACTTCACAGTCTAATGAGTGCTTTTTCTATCCGAGACCCTCAAAAATATCTACTGAATAACTTAATGGATAATCAGCATTTTGTTTATACCTTCAGATTCCGAAATGCCCAAGAGGGGAAGAACTGACATGAAATGTGATAGAGTTATGGGTCATGACACTGTAAAAAAATGTGAAAACTGCATTTGATTAGATCATGTAATTGTCTACAAGAGAAAGCATATATGGTTTGGTTCACTTTATGTGGCATTAGGAGAATGGGACCAGGCCTAGACTAAACATTTTTATAATCTTTCATTGACCTTCCTGGAGATAGACGGCTAGGTCTTTGCCACCTCTAATTATTATAATTTTGTACTTAGAGCACATGTGTTATATGGAACTCCCTCTTGCCTACACTACTTCCCATGCCCTGCTAGTGAGCACCGTAGGTAGTTGTTGAGATTCCAGTTTGCAAAGGCTGCAGTTAAACTCAAAACTATTTAAAGACAATTCATAGGTTTCTGGGTTATGATTGGGTCTTTCCAGTCAAAGTGAGGAGGGAATTACAACCATGAAAGCACCTTATTCATGAGAACACATTTTAAAAAATACAACCCATAAGCCAATACCATTATTACTTTGGTCAAGAAGAGGGTGTAGGGGGCAGAACATAGAGTACGTAAAGAGAAGAAAGCTGCATATTCAGAAGAGTCTGTGCTGTGATTGTAATTTCTGGACTCTTTGTTTGCATTTTGCTGTTGTAGATATGCCATAAGATTTCTTATATGATGCAAGGTAATGATTTAAGATTTTCCTTAAGATATAATTCCTTATGACACACAATTTTTATAGTAAGATATCAAAAGTTTCTAGTGTCCTTTATGCACTATGTTTTTGGTTAGGAGGAAGGTTTGGTGTAGTGGAAAAATGTTAGCATTAGAGGAATTCGATGTAATTTCTGGCTCTTGTGTTCCTGTGCAGTCTTATACTGGTTGCTTCCCATCTCTGGTTCCTTAGTTTCCATCTATACAATGAAGCTGTTGGTACCCTCCTCATGTGGTTGTTACAATGATTAATTGAGAGTAATGCTTCACAAATTATAAAGTGCCGTGGAGTAATCACTTAATGAGGGGTCTAAGATGACTCTCAAAACCAGAAGAATGCTTGAAGCCTTTTCTTCTCTCCTCAAGACCTCTGTTCTTTCATTTTTCTCTGCTGGCACACTCTTCTACTCTTTGTAAGTTCCTCATCCTAATTTTAATTATCCTTACTTCCAAGAAAGTCCTTCTCTGCCCATTGCATTAGTTTGCTTGGGCTGCTCTAACAAAATGTCACCTATTGGGAGTTCACACAACAGAAGATTTTCTCCCAGTTCTAGAGGGTAGAGACTTGAGGCCAGAGTATAAGTGGTTTGATTTTGTTTGAGGTCCTCTCTTCTTGGCTTATAGATAATCATCTTCTTCAGAAGACTTTATGTTTGTATTCTAGTCTCGTCTTCTTAGGTGGACATGACTGACATAAGCTCATTGATTAGGCCAGGTATATAGCTCAGCAGCACAAGTGCCTGCCTGGCAAGCACAAGGTCCTGAATTTGATTCCAAGAACAACAGCAACAAAATTCATTGACCCACCATTTAATCTTTTAGTTGCCTTAGTCATCTCTTCAAAGGACCTGTCTTTAAATACAGTCATATTGCAAGATACTAGAGGGTAGGGCTTCAACATAAGAATTTTGAGGAGACACAATTTAGCCAATAGCAATCACTGTACCAAAACTAATTTCTTCAATATCCTTTATTTCATTTTCTACCCTTTTCGCAGATTTTACTGAAATGACTTGCTTGTTTTTTTGACTGACTTTTTCGTGGAACATGAACTTTGTGAAGGAGTGGAGTAGATCTTATGACTTTTGTAGGTTCACTCTCTGGAAAGCACTCTGCATATTAAGTACCTGTTTCTTGTCACTTATTGGCTCTGTGTGACTTGGCAGATTAGTGAACGCCTCTGTCTCAGTTTGCTCGGTAGGGATTATAAGAACTTTCTTTTCCTATTATGATGATTGTTTTTCTGTGCTTAAAACAGTGAAATATAGAAAATGTCTAAGAGCTATTAACCATTATTATTCTCCCCCCTCTACACATTTGTTGGAAAAAATTATGGATAAATCAAGGTCCTTATGATTTAAATAATTCTGTATTGATTACCACATACCAATCTGTCGCAGAGTAGATGCCTTCTACTTTTCAGAAAGCCATGTCTTTCCCTGAGTGCAGGAACAGCTAAGGAATTCCTTGGGGGAAGAAAGGTTTGTGATAGAACCATATCTTCATAGCGAGCTCTCTCTCTGCTCTGACAGGTTGCATCTGGTCTCTTTTGTAGCTGCACTTCCTGTACCCTTGTGTTGATGTTGGGCTTGGTATGTGAGAATCTATAATTTTGGTTTAGAATCAGCTAGATATAGGAAAACCAATAATGCCTACAAGATAAAATGATTCTGGATTCCAGGAAGACTAGACATCAAAAGTCAGTCTCTTAGTAAAAGCCATCATGAAGTCATGGAAGTTGGGATCTGGTGAGCTGTTGAGTAAGAAGCCAAAGAACAACAAAAGGAAGCCCATGAAACTGGCTTTAGGAGCCCGCTTAGCTGCAGCAGAACCCCATGAGAACAGAACAAGGGCTAAAACTGTTTTTACATACCTCGCCTGCTCCAGAGTCATCTGTCACTGCACCTTCAAAGCTCCTATTGGCTCCTCAGTACAACAAAGTCAAGAAAGCTTGTGGACAT
This sequence comes from Chinchilla lanigera, assembly GCF_000276665.1. NCBI lineage: Eukaryota > Metazoa > Chordata > Mammalia > Rodentia > Chinchillidae > Chinchilla > Chinchilla lanigera. The sequence goes on from NW_004955423.1 coordinate 17,756,547, forward strand.
GTTCAGACTGGGAGATCCTCAGTGCCTGATCATTTCAGGGCTGCAGCCTATCTACTTTAAGATTCTATAATTCTCTGAGCATGGAGGATCCCATATCAATCTTCATCCTATAGCACAATGAACTTTTCTTACAGAAGATTTTTCTGAAATACATTATTTTGTTTTTACAAGTATTCAAGAAGTGATGAGTTAGAAACAATGGCCAAATGTATAGGACATTTACAGTGAGTCAGGCGTGTAGTAAGCACTTTGGTTGTATTGTAGTCATCGCACGTCTGTGAGACAGACAATGGATCTTTCTAATTTAAAGTCACAGAAACTAAAGAATGAAGTTTGACAAAGTAAGACAGTTTGAGTGGAAGGACAGGGTGGAAAGTAGGAATGTGCACTTATACACCTCTGACTGTCCTTCTCTTCCACCCACATTTACTGAGTGTTTCTAGGCCCCGTTAAATTTAGGTGAGGGTTAGAATTTTACATCTTGGGAACATTGCTTTGTGGTAGATATTACGATTCTTGGTCTTCTATGTAGATGCTGAGACTAAGAGAGTTTTGCTCAGTTTCACTTTAGGGCACAGAATTCTAAGTGAGAATTCTAAGTCTTTGAATGAAAGCAATAAAGCAAGGATTCTGTCTTGTTATCACAATCTTACTTATAACTGATGTATTTCCTTTTTGCAGCCCAGATGCTGTTTTAAGCAACATACTGAAGTTACCATAACTAGAAAGAAGGTGTGTCTCTGGGTTAAGTGGTGGTAAATACCTATAGTTTTATTCATGTGACTCATAAGGGCTTCCAACACGAATGTAGCTTCTGTGCCTTAGAAGCCAGCTCTTCCTGACAGTGAGCAACTTCTTATTTGGACAGTGCTGGCCTTAAACGCCAGGGCTGGCGTGACTCTTGGCAACACCTTTTTCGGCAGAATACGATGAAAAACAAAAGTGCGTCTGTAAAACAGAGATTTGGCAAATGGACAATCCAATTCTTGACATCCCTACAAATTTACACCCATTAAAATAAAAAGTTGAGACATGTAACTTTCCCCTGCACTTCTCCTAGAGTAACCCCTGAATTCCCATGTTGAATAGAAAATGTTAAAATATCACCATTACTATGAATCACTCCCTTACCCCAGTAAACACTGAAATTCAATCTCAAAATCTGTCCTTACAGGCCCACTGTGAGTGTGTGTCTTCTAACACATGACAGTATCCATGTACACTAACGCTTCATGCTAGTTCTCTCCAGAGGTCGTAAGTAATCTTACAAAATGGATATAGCTTTTTTTTTAACTGCAAAAGTAGAAGGAAAGTTTTGAAAAAAATTGTCTGCATTTTCTTCCCTACATGAACTCTTTAGTCTGGTTATTGACCCTATGATAAGTAAAAGCCAAACCTGTTTGCGCTCAATTAAAGCTCTTTGTGGTATACTTAGAGGCACCATCTTAACTGTGCAAACCAAGTGACAGGGACAGTGACTTCTCTGGTTCACTTCCCAAAAGATTATCTGTGCATTTTTGTTCTGAGAAAGTGAAGCTGGGAACTTAAAGACTACTTACCACGTGGGAGGAGAGTCAGCGCCTGTCAGTCAGTCTCCTGTGTTTGTGTTTGCAGGCTAGGACTTTATGAAGACAGGGGCAGTGGGATGGGAAACGGGGAAGGAACAGGAGGAGGTTCTCATGAAGAGACCCGGATGTGATGCGCCCTGGTTTCCTTGGTAATCTCAACTCTATCCTTTTTGTCACCCAAACACATGGCTTTTGTTCCTGTGTAGTTTATAAATTCTTTATCAAATGACTGTTGTGTGAATAATTAGAAATGAAAAATAATGCCCACTGCAGCAAATAGGATACTTTAATTGGCTCTCAAAAAATTAGAAAATAAAAGCTTTATTTTCCTTTTTAGGTATAGAAGCAAATAGTGGAAGATTTGGGTTAAAGTTCTGTATTCTACACCTTCCAAGTCTCTATGTTTATAATGTATATGCTTGACTTAGGTTTTACACCTTTTGGACTTCTCCTTATCTGTGTTAATACTAGGCAAATTTAGGTATTGTGCAAAGCTCTTCATGCCTCATCCCTTTTAATTTTCACAATAATATCACAAAATTTGTATTATTTTCTGTTTTATAAATGAGAAAACTAACAGTTAGAGAAGTTAAGAAACTTATCCGACTTGATACACCTAGTGCAATAATTAACATCAGACCCATACCATCCGGACACCAGTGCCCAAGCATTTAACACCAAATGGTTGTAAGGTTGACCAAGATAATGATTATATAGTAGGGATTAAGAAATTATTTAGCAATTAAACAAATATTTATTAAGTCTTCTACTGTGTGCCACGTATTGTCCTATGCATGTAGTCTACAGCAATAAATAATAAACACAAAATCCATACACTTGTGAAACTTATATTACAATGAGGAAAAGAGATAGTGAAAAATATACTCCAGGTAGTAATGACCCCTAAAAGTAAATATGAAGTAGCATAAAGAATAGAGAGTGATGGAGATTGAATGACTCTTTCAGGTGCTCTGTTAAGCTGACACTCAAATAAACATCTGAATAAAATGAAGGAGAAAGTTTCATAGAAATAAGTAGGAAGACTATTTCAAGCAGAAAAATAAATGAGTGGAAATCCTTGAAGTGTTCAAGAAACAATAAAGAGATCTGATTGCTTAGAGTAGAGTGACCTAGGGGGAAAGTGCTAGGTCGTTCTTCTGAAAGAGAAGGGGAGTTATTTTAGGATTTCTAAGGAAAATCATGACAGTATCTGATACAAGTTTAAAAGTGAGGAATACTCTGGCCGCTTACTGCATTGTAAGATGGATTACTAGACTGAGACTGGTTTGAAGTAAATCTAGGAAGACTTGCTTTTGGCTATGAAATGGTGATAGTTTGGGAAGAGAGATAAAATTTCAGCCTAAACCGTTGGAATTGCCACTTATACAGATAAAAAATAGTAGAAATAACAGATGGAAATAGAAATAGGAATATAAGACTTTAGTTTGGGTAGTACTATATTTGACGTACCTATTTGACTTCCAAGTGGAGATGCACAATAAACAAATCTTGATACAGAAATCTGGAATTCAAGGAAGATCTTGGAGTCAGAGCTGCACAGTTAGGGGCTGTTAGTCTGTACATATTATTTACAGCAAGGAATTTGGTAAGATCTTCTCAAGAGTAAATTCAGCTAAAGGAGAAAGCCCTGAGGACTGAGGCGTCCTAGTTAAAGGTTTCAGCAAGTTGGATAGGAGCCAGGAGAGAAGAGTGGAAAACAGAACGGAGCATGCTGAAGAACTGGCAGCCTCCTATTGTAGCTGTAGAGTAGTTTTTATTGTTAGCACTTTTGACACCAACTGTGAGGGCAGTTTTTCTCCAATTTTCCAAATCAGTGGACACTGGTATGTCCAGTTGTTTGGTTCAGTTCTGACACTAACTTCTCAGAACTGGTTCAGACCTCCTAGGATAAGAGACCTCTGCAGACTCAAAAGTAAGCATTGTTCTACACACTTCAGATACCAGCCACAAGTCCTGGGCAACCTGTGCTTCTAATCGACCAGCTATAAATGGGGAGCTCCAAAGATCCACTCTTCAGGCTTGCTAGTTTGCTATAAGGGGTTACAGAAGCCAGCAGTACCCTTTACCTGCATTTGCTGGTTTATTATAAAGATACAACTATTGTTGGCAATTGGCAGTTAACTCAAACAATCTTCGGGACCTCTCTGCTTCCTGGAGTTTGAGAGAGTAAAGCTGAAAGTTCCAGTTCTCTAACCATGCAAGGTCTTTCTGGTGACAGCGCTCATCCTGAAGCACACAAGCGTCACCGTATTAGCACCCAAGACTTCCGTGCCTCAGAAAATTCCAAGGTATTTGTAAACTCTGTGTCAGAAATAATGACAAACATCTATGACCTGGTCTTGTCACAAATAGAGACCAAGACAAAATATCAGAACAAAGATATACCGACATCCTATTACTCAGAAAGTTGGGTGAGTTTTAGGTGCTCATGTCAGGAATGAGAGACAAGGAAAAAATATTTACAGTAGGAAGAAATATCACCATGGAGAAAACAAAAGAGGAAAGGAGGGCCTACTGTGTCAAGTGCTGGTGATAGAGCAAGAAAGAAGGGGTTGGGTTTAGCAATGGGAGGTGATCTCGACAAAAGCAGTTTCCAAAGAGATGTTGGGAAGGAAACCTCATCAGGGCAGCCTCAGTAGAGAATGGAGGTTAGCAGGTGTGAGTAGTGAGTATATATGGGATTTTGAAGATCCTCGTTTCAATGCAGAGCATAAACATCGGATGAGAGAGGAAAATATGGTATGTAAGAGAGATGCTTTTTAAGACAAGGTATATTACCACAAGCTTAATGTGGAAGGGAGCATTGCAGTAGAAGGAGGAAGAAGATCAGGGAGAAGAGAGCATAACGTTCTTTATTCTGCTAACTTATTGTTATTACTACTAGTATGCAACTACTACTGCACAGTGAGAGCTGATGGGTAACATTCATAATCACAAAGCTCTGAATCTTTCAGTTATACTAGTAGCTACTGAACATTTACTACATGACAGGGACTATTTCAAACACTTCCAATTGTCAATATTTTACTTAATTCTCTAAGTGCCTCTATTATGACCCCTGTTTTATTTATGAAAATACATAAGCTTAGCAGAATTAATATCACATAGTCAAGATTCCAATCAAATCTAAGCCCAAGTTTGGTTGCTTTGTGGTAGGCTGTTAAACCTCTGCTACTCTGCCTCTGGCCAACTGTCTATTGTACTTCCATGAGCAGGACATTACACCTTTTATAAAGATTTCAACAAGCAATCCTCTGCTATCCCATAGTCAACTAGGAATTTTATATCTTAGTGAAGGTGTAACTTTACTCAGATTTCCTACTCTATCTATCTTACTTTTCACTTTGAAACATAGCCATAAATCTAGAATCTCTATAAATGCCACTGGGAATGATATAAATGCAAGAGTCATTTTAGGACAGTAAGACAAATAGTGGCCCATTCTTACAGGTGTGTTTGAAATCACCAAATGGGGAAATATTAAAAAATTCCTTAGCAAGCTGTATGGTCCTGAACAGGTTATTTAATATGTATTAATTCATTTGTTATTATTACTAATGTTAAATTATTAAGTAATTTGCTGGATTTTGCCAAGAACGGCATACACGTGAGGGGTAATGCTTGTAAATTGCTTAGACCTAGAGTAAGTACTTAATAAGGTTCACTATTATTTTGGGGGAATTTCTTTTCAGTAGCTTGGGAAATGTGGTTCTTCATTTCCTATAGAATTCCAAGGATCAGAGTCATGGGATCATTTAATTGGAAGAAAATGTTTAAGCACATGAACAGGAAACTGCTTTAGGATGCTGAGGTGCAAAGTGGCCATGTTAGGCTCCAAGGCTACTCTTCCCAATTTCATTTGGGAGCCACGTGAAGCACATCCTTCCCATTTTCAGGGTAACTTACCTAGACAGCTTATTCAGTTCCTCTTATAAAGTCAGAATCTTCATGAAGCAAACATTTTAAATTTGTGATGTATTTTCAATGATCCAATCCCAGTGTTTCTCAAAATTCCTTTAGGAGGATAATCTCTTCTGATAAATAAAATATTACACAGAATCTCAAAATATGCAATAGATATAAACAAACTGTTAGGCTTGAAGTTAGGCTAGGATTATGGTCTCAGCTTGACTTCTTCTGTAGTTTTCTCTCCTCATTTCACATGGTCCCTAAGGCACAGCAAAGGAATCTTTTGATTTTCTGGGATCTAGCTTGAAAAATACCTAAACCGAGGCAGGGCACATTAGCAAAAGACTCAATAATATTTATTAAACATATAGTATATCCCAGTCCCTATGCTGCTAGTGATAGGAACACTGCTAGTGATAGCACAGTGAATACAGCAGACCAAGTTTTAAACTGTGTAGGCTTTCAACATAGGGATATTTACTATCAAGTGACTATAAGTCCAGAGCAAGAGGGGCTGTACAAGGCAAGATGATGGATCCCCAAAATGTCTATGTTCTAATTTCAGAAATATGTGGATATGTTATACTACACAAAAAAGGATGACTAGGATTGTGGGTGGAATTGAGATATTGAGTCACCTGGGTTGAAAATGGAGAGATTGTCTTCGGTTATCTTGGTGGGAACGCTACCCACAAGAGTGGGAGTTGAAGGAAGAGGCAGAAGAAGAATCAGAGTTAGAGAAAGGGATGATGATGAAGGAAAGTTAGAGTAATTCAATGTGAGGAGGACTCAACTTATTCTTTTTTAGCTTTGCAGATGGGAGGAGGCCATGAGCCAAGGACTGTGGTTGGTCTCTAGAATCTAGAAAAGATAAAAAAATAGATTGTCTTCCACATCTGCTGGAAAGAAACAGAGTTCTGATGTCATCATGACTTTACCTCAGAGAAACATTCTGAATCTCTGACCTCCTGTGTTGTATGATAATGTTTGTGTTGTTTGAATCAAGTCCATATTAATTTGTTGTAGATAGTAGCAATAGGTTATAGATCTGGTGGATTTCAAGCTTTCTTAATTCATGACTCAAAAACTCAGCAAGGACATAAGGGAAGACACAGAGACCACTGCAATGGAATTGAGATTCTAAAAGTAGATTCATACATCTATGATCAGTGGATTTTTGAGGACAATGGTGGGTTCATTCAATGGGGAAGGAATATTCTCTTCATTGGAAGTGCTGAGGCAACTAGATTTTTCATGTAAAGAAGAAAGTTGGACCTCCTGCTCCCATATGCACAAAAATTGAGCTGAAACTATAAAAGTATTAGAATAAAATGCAGTAGTGATCTTCATGACCTCCCATTTGGCAATAGATTCTTAGATGTGACATCAAAAACAGAGCACCAAAAAAAAAGTAGGAAAGTCAAAGCTCATCAAAACTAAAAGTTTTTGTGCATTAGAGAACATTATTAATAAATTGCAACAACTTAAGGAGCAGGATAAATATTTCAAATCACCTCTCTGTGAAAAGTTTACATGAAGACTGTATAAAGAATTTACAGAGAAAGAACAAAAAGACAGTCTGTGTTATGTCAGTATCCAGTTATATAACAAAATACCTGGGAAAATCAACTTATAGAGAAGAAATGTTTATTATGGGGGCTTCCTGCAGGGGTGACAAAGAAACAAAAAGGGACTGGCGTCCTACAGTCCCCTCTGAGGGAGTGCCCCCAATCACCTAAAACTCCCTCTGCATCCAACATCTCAAATTTTCTACCACTTCCCAGTGGTGCCTTTACCAACATGACTCTTTGGGGGAACATTCCACAGTCAAAATATAGTGCAATTCAACTAAAACTGAAGGCAGGGCTTGAATGGAGATTTCTCCAAAGAAGGTATGCAATTAGTATATCGGCACATGTAAGTTTGCTGAATATCAGTAATCACTAGGGAAACACAAGAGAGGGATATCACTTCCTGTACTAGACTGTCTATAATAATAGTTTTGTAAAATCAAAAATAAAGTGTTTGCAATGATGTGGAGACAATCTCAGTTGAAAAGGTAGGCACAGACACTAAGTGTGTCATTTAGCGGGGAAAAGAGGAGAATTCAAGGGTAGCCGAAGAAATGAACACAATGTAAATTATATCAGGTTGATATTTGAAGGAATCTACAAGGAAGAATAACAACAGGATCAGCCTTCATAGAGCACCACAAACCCAGTGTACTCCTAGTACTTTGGGAGGCTGATTCAGGAGGATCACAAGTTTAAGAGTGGCTGCGAAACTCAGTGACTTAGGTAGATCTTGTCTCAAAATAGAAAACGAGAAAAGTATTTGGTATGTAGCTTAATGTGAAGGCTTTGGTTTCAATCCCCAGTCACACACACACACACATGAATTAGTCTACCTTACCCCTTTCACATGCCGTGATCCCTGAGTCTACTCTTTCCATCTTGTCACTGTCCTGGAGCTCCCCTGGCACCGGTTGTGTCCAGGACCTCCCACAGTGAGAGTTATCCTGAGACATGATACAGTGTTCATGGGGCAACCTCCAAGGGTAGGACCTGGATTTTACTTAACTTTCTGAGACATAAAAAAAGTACAATATGTTATTTGTAGACTTTCTAAAGGAACTGAAAATGAAATTATTTGCTTTTAGACTCACATACAAATACATGCGATTTTTATTATGACATCAACACAGGTCTTGTTACCGCAGTTATCCATTGTCTTCTGGCTTGGTGCCTGGGACTGTAATAGTCACATTGATGTTTAATTTATAGTATAAATCATTTCATACCAAACATATGACTGTGACTTACCAGGGTAGCTCTCAGCCCTTCAGCTCTGCAACAGCAAACTTGCACTCAGTCTACCTAGCCACACGGCCCTGAAAGCAAAAGCTTGTGGCGTATTCGTCTACCCCAGGACGAGGCCACCAACTGTGCCATGAATATACTTTAACCCAATGCAGTGCAAGCATTCGCACCTTGACGGCCGTCCCAAAGATGTGGGGAATGGCGGTTATATTGTACATTATTTGCTTAACTTTTACTGGTACATGTTTGCAGTACATAGTGTTTATATGCCTTGCTGGAGATGGTACATGTACATAACATGTCTTCTTTCCTTTTTACATTCCATTTCTATTCACTCTTCCTCCTCTCTATTTCTTGATATCCTTGTCATTTGAGAAAGATTATCTTCCTTCTTCCTATCATTTAGTTTTTATTTTGCTCTTTATAATTTGGGTTTCTCATATAAGAGAAACCATGGGATATTTAAGCTTATGTAACTTATTTCATTTAACATTTGATTTCACAGTGTACCTATCTTCCTACAAATCACTCAAGTTTATCTTTATGGCACAGTAGTACTCCATGGTGTGCAAATACCACATATTTAAAAATCTAGTCATCTCATGATGGACATACAGCTGTTTCCAAGATTTAGTTAGTATTAGTTGTACTGCTGTACTATATATATCACTATAATGTGATGCCTTTAACTCTTTTGGGAAGATACCTAGAATGGGAATAGCTAGGTCAAATAGAATTTCTAGTTCTAGATTTTCAAGAAATCTCCATATTGATTTCCATACTGGCTCTACTAGCTTACATTCCCAGCAATCATGTAACTGTTCTCTAGAAATTTGGTCCAGTCTTCAGCAGTATGTTTGTCATTGTTATTGTTTTTGTGGGTAGTAAGACTATAGCAAATCTTTTTGGTCTCACTGGAAGAGATACTAACAACAGGTATTTAGGGAAGAGAATGCAATAACATTTTACTAGAAAAATACTTTGGTGGAGTTTAGCATTTAGACCCTGTACAATTTACCATGTTGTCCACTCATCACTGGGGCTCTATCAGAACTTTTCCTCTAGGGAGCTGAATATAGGGCCTGGGATCACATTTCACAGTGTTGAAAAGGGTGGTCACCCTCTTCAGAGAGTAAGAGAAAAAAAGACTGGCGATTGAGACTGAAACCAAATCCAGGAAGTCAGTCTAACAGCTGATATTTAAGGGCCTGGCCATGTTCTAGGAAAGCTATGTGCTCCCAAAGTTGAGTTAATCACTCAGAGAATTTGGTAGTGAACAAATCAGAAGTGGCTTTTCTTTGGCTTTCTGTGTAGCCTCAAGCAGACTTGCATGACCTTTGTTACTTGTTCTAAGTGGTATAAAGACTGGCTGTTTTCTGTGTAAGCACAAATGCTGATAATCAAGGGCTGAGTAGGTCCATTTAATGGATCGGCCTCAAAGTGACGATGGCTAGAAGGCAGGATGTTGTACCCTCACATTGATGAGAGACTGAGATTTCTGGAACGTGTGATTCAGAAGCTTGATTTTCTAGAGTTACTTAGAGCTATGACAGTGTCTGAGCCTAAGCCTTTCTAACAGGACCTATACTACCTCGATAGTATCTTTGTGTGGATTAGAAAAAGGTACCCTGTCCACTGGGTGACACAAAGCTTACTGAGCAGTGTGCAGGCTGTATTTCTGTTCCCAGTAGTTGTTTGGGCTGTGCATTTTTAGATGGTGAACAACCTTCACAATCAACAGAATAGTAATGCAAGCTTTTACAAAGTACATGCACACTGACGATGAATAGAAGAGTTTGATAAATCTCAATACATGAGAAAGTATCAACTCCATCAATAGGAAGTGTTTAGATGAAGCAACATAAACAGAATTAGGAAGTCTTACTTCTTGACCAATTTCAAATGCAGTATTTCTGTGCACTAAGGATATTTGCTTTGTTCTCACATTATCATGCTAATTTTTGCTTTATTTAAACTTGTTTTTTTAAAATCTTCTAACTCTCTATGTAAAAACAGCATGCAAAGTTTACTTTCCTTCTAGAAAAATAACTTCTTAACACTAGGTACCAGGTCAGGTCTTGGTTTTGCTTGTCCCTGGTAGAGTTCTGATTTGTACTGAGTTGGGTTTGTGCTTAGTATGAAGGGAATGCAGGGAGAGTTTATGGTTGGATTGGCAAGCACAGAAGCAACTGCAATATGGTATTCATGACCTTATTACGGGTGCTGTGATAGCACAGGGCAGGGGCCCCAAGCCCTACTATTGGGGAATTGGAAAGGTCTCTAAGACGAAGTGAAATAGTGAGACTTAGCCAAGGAAAGATATGCAAACCCCAGAAGAAAGAGGGAGCACAGTCCACATAGGGAGCTACAAGTTGTTAGGAATGGCTAGAATATAGAGTGTAAGAACTGTAAGAACTGTAACTGTAGGGGCTGGGGATTTAGCTCAGCGGCACAGTGCCTGCCTGGCAAGTGCAAGGTCATGAGTTTGATTCCCGGTACTGGGAAAAAAAACAAACAAACAAAAAAGATCTGTGACTGTGAAAATGGGAAATGGGGTCTGGTGAGAAGACAAAGTTAAGAGGCTACTGTTTAAATTCTGGTGAAAGGTGACAGTGTCCTGAGCTAAGGTATTCACAGTAGGGGTGAAAGAAGTGAGAAATTTGAAGACAGTAAAGAATGTAGAACAGAGGTACTGGTGTTTAATTTGGATGTTGCGGGTATCGGAGGGGAAATTATCATGTGTGATGCCTATGCTTTTTTTCTTTTTTTTGTCTTTTTGAGACAGGGTCTCACTATGAGTTCAGGCTCGTCTTGAGCTCACTTTGTAACCCAGGCTGGCCTTGAACTCACAAGGATCCTCCTGCCTCAGACTCCGGAGTGCTGAGATTATAGGCATGCACCACCACACCCTGCAATGCCTATGTTTCTAACTTCAGCAACTGAGTGAGATGTGACTATTGAAAAGATGGGCAAAATTTGAAAAATATAAGTCTTGGGAGATCTGTGATGGTTAACTTTGATCGTCAACTTAATTGGAGTAAGTGATACTTAGAGATTGGATTCTGAAGGCTTTAACATCACCAGTGGGTGATGAATTCATAGCGGAGCAGCCTATCAGGGAGCAGGGCCTGCTGGAGGAAATAGGCCGCTGGATCTGTCTTTAAAAGGCTGCACCTTTCTTGGAGCCTTTCCCTTTCACTCTGCTTCCCGGGTGCGATGAGGTGAACAACATTCCCCTGCCACGTATTCTGCCGTGATGTTTCTGTCCCAGATTGTCCAGAATGCTAACACTGTGTATAAGAAGGATATGCAAGCTTAAGCAGGAACCGGAATTATGCTTAACTAGCTTTAACTCTGCCTTTGACAAGTGAACTAAGATTGAATACTGCTGCCGCTGCTGGGAGGGCAGAGGGTCTCATTATTTCCCTCTCTCCTTCCCCCAGAGAGCACATAGCGGAGGGGTGAGCCCTCTGTTAAGAACCAGTCACTCTCTCCTTCTTCTGCTATGATTGGAAGCTGGTTCCTGGTCCTGCAAACTTAAAACAAAGAGCGACCCAAGCAAAGAGCAACCTAATGATAATTAGAGGCCTCTCAAACCATTGGGCTGCCTCTTAAAATTCTTACCTGTGGAGAGTACACAACATTCAACACATTCACTCCGTGTGCAGCCTCTCACTAGGCATTTATAACCAATTATCTTATGTATGGATTTGTCAGAGTGCTTGAGTTAATGTGGCTCATTAAAACCTCATGTAAGTAAGGAACTCACAGACCCCTGCTGGTCATAACACCTCTTCTGGTCAGGTTTTCACAGCTAACAGGCAATGGAAAGTTTGACAAACCAGCAGATCTGAGAAGCCTGGATATAATTCAGAGTTTAAAAACTGCACAGGAACTTTATGAAAGCTTCACGGGCTGTTGCTCTGGGGAATCGGAGCTTTTCTCAAGATAAAGAGTATACTCGGTAGGTATTTGGAGAAAGAGGAGAAGTTGAAGAAAAAATGTCCTGTAGTCATTTTCTGGCAGGTAATTCTACAGTACTAGGAACTCTTTCCAGCCACTCCATCTCCATTTCCATCCTTGATCAAAGGTTTGCTGTCATGGAGAGTTACAGGAATGGCCCCTGAAAACTAGACTAGGGAGGAGATAATTCGCTCTTATCTTTTTCAGATCTTGTGGGTCTGCATTGCAGGTAGATTGAATATGATGCTTGCACATTGGGCTGACCTATCTCCTCTGGTTGTGGTAGACTGGATGAGCAGAATGATGAAGCTTGTGTACATATGAGGAAGAACTATAACCTCTTTGAGATCAGAAATCCCCCTAAACTAGAAGTAAGAGAGTCTGCTGCATTTTGGCTGGAAAAGGCAAGCACCTATATCAGTGATGCTAGATCTCAGTTTGCAAAAGATGGGTCATTATGGTTCCCCCTGTTTGGTACAGGTTAGACAGTATGGTGCACACACCAAGAAGTAGTTAGTCATATGTCAGAGGGATTTTCAATGAAGGGATTTCTAAACTATCTCTTCAGAATGTATGGAAACCACTCATTGTGTACTCTGTTTGTACGAGTTCACCATTAAAGAGTCTGGAGAGAGATGAGAGAGACTGTGTTAGCTTTTCGATGCTGGGACAAAATACTTGACACCTGCAAATAAATAGAGGAGAGGTTTATTTTGGCTCATGGTGTTCAAGGGGGTTTAGTCAATGGTTGGATGGCCTCAGGTGGAGATGGTATGGTGGAAAGGCATGGCAGAAAAATGTTGCTCAATCCATGGCAGCTAGGAAGTAGAAAGAGAAGGGAGGGGCCAGGAACAAGAGAACAGCACGGTGTTCTGGCCGGGTCATACCCTCAGTGACTCATCTCCAGTGACCCACTCTGACAAAGACTCACCACTTAAGACCAAATTTGGCCATGATTTGGATGAATCCGCTGATAAGTATGAATTCATCAATCAATAAATCCACTATAAGAGTAGCAACCCCATGATCCAATCATCTTCTGAAAGCCCCACCTCTGAATAGATGAGACTTTGAGGAACATTTTGGATGGAAATCATAGCAGTAACTCATACTGGGAATTGTCACAGGAAGTGATACAGTCTATCTGAGTGATTGTTGGAGAAAAGTATTGAACATATCAATATACATATATTTCTTATTTAGTCCTTTTTTATGTTTTATCTACTCTTAACCATGCTATATACAACTCATCATTTTATAGTCACAATCATCTCACAAGGTTAAGTGTAATCACTTCAATTATACAGACAAAATATAAAAGACATGCAAAAAAAGACTAACTTGCTATTCAAAAGTGTGCTCTTGACTACTTTTTATGTTGTCTTCCTAGTTCTATGTAGATCTGTAAGTGTCTTCTAATTCTACAGTGTTCAGTTTTTAACACTATGAGTTTAATTTGATGAAGAAAAGTTAGTATACTTTTTAGTTCACTTGTTAGAAACTGGCTGACAGTTCAAGGTGGAGAAAACAAAACTGGGTGAAAAAACAAATGCTTTGCCTTCTCTATGCATCATGGAGACCTCAATCTGGCCTTCAGGGAGAATGAATGAAAAAAAGGAAAAAAGAAGGAAAAGAGCAAAGCACAATGCCTGGAACATAATAGAAGCTCAAAACATGCTAATTTGCTTTGTCTTTCATACTAGAATGATTCAATCTTTAATTTGAAAAAAAAAAAAAAACCCTCAAAAAGTGATGTAAAAATTTCAAGGAATATTTCTGATTTTCTTTAAAATGGAACATCTTCCTTTATAAAGATAAGTTTAAAAAAGTTTTAAAATTTCTTCTTCTTTTTAAAATATCTCTTCTAAATGTAGGTCTAGACATTTTAACTTGAAGCTATTTGTGTCCTTACACCCTTCTTTGTATTAAGACCAGAAGCCAAGGATAGGGATAAATTAGGGATGGGAGGATCCAGCTCTACTTTTGAGTTCACTGCACATTTTAGATGATTTTTCAAATGTTTTGGTCTCTCTGAAATCCAAAACAGGTTTTACCCATGCTTTTACTCTTAAGTTTAGAGCATGTGCAATTTAAGGGAAATTTAATCCATATGTTTCTGATTCGTTTACACTTAAATAGTCAAAATATTGTTTTTAATAGTTATTTGATGCCCAAGTAGCCTTTTGAACCTTTTAAATAAGCTTTTAGAACTCTGCATCTCTCTTCAAAACAGGAAATAATGTCTTTCTAAGGAGGCAAACTAATTTATACATCTAAAAATTCAGGTTCATGTGAAAACACCTCAAACCATAGGTTTCTAATAGCCCATCTGCTTGGAGAATGAGCACTCACCTTGAGACGAAACGCCATTGGAAGGCACCCACATTTTGTTATATCTTAGGACAGGACATCCATTGTGTTGAATCCTGGGTTGTTCTGAATGTAGATTTGGGATCCTGAAGATGGGAATTTATCAGGTTTTTACTTTAGTACCATTATTTTTAATTCCTTTGAGCCTACCTATCAGTAAACTAACATAGCTACTTATTTTTCCAGCTATTTCAAGCTTGAAGAACTTCTTGTGATTTTTTTTTCTTTTTCTTCACCAGTTATCTGATATTTGCCCTAAAGAAATAAAAGTAACTTATCTCCAGTGAACCTACGCAGGACTTTGCTGAGATTGTGAACACTGCATCTCACCTGCATGCCTGAGGCTGAGTAAAATCATGGTTGACCTATAGGAAATCAGGTGACCTACCTTGCAGCAAGATAATGAGGAGAGTTCATTATGGAGTGTCATTATTTTAACTTATTTGGTGAACCTGTTTTAAAGGGCAAAGTCACTGGCTTAGAGGAACCAGAGTATAGGAGCACGCTCCCTTTCCCTTGCTCTTTGTTTGTTGTTCTGCTGTGCACAGGCAGGGTGTGCCCTGCTCAGAGCCAGGGAGTACTTAGCTCCTGGGTGGTGCCACGCTCCTTCATGTCATTCAGATCTTTGTTGAAAACGTACTTCATCAGAAAAGCCTTCTTAGAACATAGAACCACAGAACCTCCCCTCCCCTCCCCTCTCCTCCCCTCCCCTCCCATTTCCTTTCCCCTCCCATTTCTCCTCTTCCCTCCCCTTCCCCTTGTCTTCCCTTCCCTTCCTGTCCCTTCTCTTTTCTCTCTCTGTCTCTCCCTCACTTTCTCTCCTCCTCCTTCTCCTCCTCCCTTTCTCCCACTTTGCACCTCTCTTGTTTGTCTCAGCAAACTAGGATACAGCTTTCATAAAAACAGGTGTCCTTTGGTTCATTTTATTCCAGGGGCCTCGAAAAGTATGTAGGACTTAGCAGATCCTCCGTAAAATGTTTCAAATGACTTTATGTCCTGTTTTAGCTTAGGTGTGTGTATTCTCACATAACCACTTCTCCTTCAAAGCATTTACAAAAGTTTATTAATGTTAATCTAGATGTATATTACTGACATATTCTTAGTCACTTACTGACCATATAACTTGGATACATTGCTAACCTTTATGTGCCTTGCTTTCCACATTTGTCAAATGGAGATCAATAATAGCCCTCAATTCATAGGGCTTTATTAAAAATTTTAAAAGCCCACACAAAGCCCCCATTACAGAGCATGGAAAACAGTAAATACTTAGTAAATAAGGGTAAAATTATATTAAATCAACTTTCAAGGATAGATATTTACCATATGTAAGACATAGAGCTATTCTAGGCGTACAGAGTTGTACTTTTTTTCCTCCAAGGGGTTCACAGCTATTGCTATGTAGTTTTAGAAATGCTTAGACAGTTTGCCTAGAGTGATTTTGAAACTGAACTGAAAGACATTTCAGCTTAATAGGTCAGAGAAGGCCTGAAGTGTGTCATTTTACCACGAGAAAAGAAAGGGTAGAACCAGGCAGTGTGCCAGCCAGGGGGACAGCGTGTGGAAGGACATGGGAAACAGAAGACATTGTGACCTGGGTACTGTAGTTTTCTGAGTCCCCTTGTGGTTGTTATGATAAATTACCACAGGCTGAGTGGCTTATAAAGAACAGAAATTTATGTGTCACAGTGCTGGAAGCTGGGAAGTCAAAACCAGGATCCCAAGGGGTTCATCCACCTCCCAACTCTTTTCACAGTGTCCTCACAGAGAAGGAAAGACAGACACAGTAGCTTTCATAAGAGCACTAACCTCATCCATGAGGGCTCCACCCTTGTGATTTAATTTTCTGCCTAAGACTCCACCTGTAGATATCACTGCACTAGGTACTGGGTTTCAGCACCCGAATTTGGGAGTGGCGGGAGGTAGCACAGCTACAGCAGCAGTATACTCTGATTGACTTACTATAGAGGGGTCAGAGGGCTAGGACAAGATGTTTGACATTTTTCCTAATGGTGGTAGAAAATCATTGAAAAATTCAAAGTATAGGGATGATATTATCAGATTTGGTTTGTAACAGATATAATTGGAGAATACAGGAACATCTCAATGTCAAATGAGGCTTGCTGTGAGTTGCAACCACAAGTGGAGGAAGAGCTGTGTTCCTGTCAGTCTCCCTGGGGTTTGGCAGAGGAGCAGGAGAGAGAACGAGATTGTAGGATTTCCCAGGCATTTCTGGCCTGAAGTGTCTCCTCCTGCCGAATTACTTGATGCATGGGTCCTCTCTCTGCCTTTCACATGTCCTTGGTCTTCATCCTGTGAGATGAGATGTAGAATTCAGCTCCTTTCTTCCTCTTTCTCTCCATCATCTTCCAGGAAATAACCACCTCAAGTTTATTTTATGTTACCATGCACAATACTTGTGGAAAAGAGAAGAAAATGTTCGGTCTTTTGCCAAAATAGAGTCCCCCAGCACAAGTGTGGGTAAGGAATGGATTGAAGAGATCAAGATAAGTGAATAGATCAAGCAGAAGGTTATTATCTAACAGCAAAGTGCTGAGGGTACAGCAGACGCAGTGTGGATTGTGAGAAAAGAGTATATCTGAGGTATATTTATGAAATTAAATCCACAGGACAGGATCTAATGATTAAGGAAACCTGGTGCAATGGCCCAGAAGAATGGAATATAGGGAGATGACCTCTAAGGGATACAGAGTTCTGTTTGGAATTCAAAATTTTGTCGAGGATCAGCAAACAGGGTGACATTTGTCATTGTACAAAATACAGCCTGACGAGCTCAGTTTTGGACAGATAGAGTTTGAAACACTAAGTGGAGATGTTATTAAAGTCCTGTGAAATGTGAATCTGGAATTTAAACGAGTGATCTAAATTGGAAAAGATGGGTGTGGGATTTAGGGACTATGGTCAAGTGCAAGTCCAAGAAATCCAGCTACAGTGTCTTAACCAAACCAAAAAGTCATGTTTTGTTAACATAAAAGTCGGCCCAGAGCAAGGCAGTTCAGAACTGATGAGTTGGTTCCACATTTATCAGTATTTCAGGCTTTCAAGAAAAATCCTTCTGCTCTGTGATCATTAGTGTCTTTTGTTGGGTTTCTTCTCAGCTGAGTCTGAGGCAGAAATTCAGAACATAAGATTCACTGAGAGAGCTTTGTAGGAAAAGACCTGGAAGGGAGGTGGGGGAGAAGGAGAGTGAGCAGGCAGTCATAGACGGACTAACTAGACAATTAAAAGTGGCTCATGCATGAAGACACAAGAAAGGTCATCTACTGAGCAAGATAGCTTGAGTAGGAGACGTTAAAGATGGTAGCCTGGAGGAGAGGTGTAGAAGGCTTGAGTGCTCAAAGTTTTGAATAGCCACTAATGGGAATAAGAGCAATATGTGTCTAGAACTGCCAAAAAATATTCTCAGGCGCAGTTAAGATTGGAGAGCATGAATTTATAGTAGTAGCAACCATGGTTGTGTGATTTTTCTAGCAATACTTCATAACTGGGTACAATATCTGGAGGATGAGCAGGACTATTAATTCAAGAGGAATTAACACACATATTCTAGTTCATGTTGTTTATTTCTTTCAGTTGTAGGTCACAAGAACAATATGGATAAATGTGAATGTCTGCATCTACACTTAGGCAGTGGAATGCTACATGATAGTGTGACTTGAACAGATTTCAGAATCAGCCAACAGAAGTCCTCACCTTTCCTTTGGTGTTTGGTGTTGAAACTATCTTAAATGGGACCATAGAGATCGGTGAATGTTTAGCCAGTATAAAGTGCAAAAACATTGGCCTACTTTCTGCAAGTTCAGTTGGGATATATTTGTGTCTACTTGATACTCCTTTGGCTTAGAGCCATCTAATCCACCTAGACTTCTGTGGAAAGATAAATCTCTCTAAAGCACATCACTGCCAAAAAATCTTCAATAGCTTTTCACTGTCTATAGTATATGTCCTAATTGTCTTAACCTGATGATTTCAAGGTCAGCTCTTAGTTCTAACTTTCTCACCAATAACATGGGGATAATAATCCATCTCTAAACGGATGATGAAGATTAACTGAAATAAAACGGTGTACATACTTAGTACAATGTCTGGACCAGAATATATTTTCAAAACCTTATTTAACTTGACAGAATAATGCTTGAGAATTAATCTAAATACTTTGTAGCTCATGTAATCCTTCAACAAACTTCCAAAATAGGTACTATCTCAAATTTACAGATGACAAAACTGAATTAAGGGATGTTAATTAGCTTACCATGTTAAGGATCATAATCGTATTTGAAACCTAAGGACTCTGTCTTCTAAGGCCATATCATATTTATTATCTTCATAACTTAGTTAGCACCATGTTCTGATGGTGCCTACTTTGCTTTATGTTGTTATTTAATCTGTTCTTGGTTTTCACGTAGAAAAAAATGTGTGAATGTTGGAACAGTGTATCCTTACCTTCTTTTCACCTTTAGCACTGTTTAATGGGAAGTCCTTTTGAAGTCTTCATCAGAGGACGCATATTCAAGTCTGCACTGACACTTAACAAACTTGGAACCTAAGACTAATTATTTGACTTCTCTGAACTTTAATAACCTCATCTGTAAAATGAGGTCAATAACCTGTCTGTTTTAGAGAGTTATTGTGGGGGGATTAAATGAAAAATATACGTGAAATAGTTATGAGATTCTATGTAAAAGATAGATGCTTTGTGCAAAGCATGATCTCTGTATATGATTATTAAAGAAATCAGTTAATGAATTAATGGATAAATGAACAAGGGAATTAAGTAGATGAGCTCTCCCAATTTTAATCTGTGTTATCTTGAGCTAGTTGTTTAAACATGTTGAGTATCCCTTTTCCCTGGAAAGGAGAGGTAAGGAATAAAGTATGCAGGGCACTTAGAAGGACTGCAGGCCTTTCTGGAGCTCAGCTTTTGCTTGAACTCTGCAGGTCACCTTGATAGCAAAGAAAGGTAGTGGAAGATAGGCATAGACATACAAAGAGATTTAGAGAGATTATAGAATACAATCTTTTCAGCTTACCTTTTTGCTCAAGCTAAACCCTGTCTGTGCCTTTTGAATATAAGAACAGGCTAGCATTCCTTCATGGTTTTGACAAATACGTCAGTGACTAGCATATCTGAAGTTCCTCTCTTGGCTCCAGGGTGCAGAATTCCAGCCAATTTCTCTTCATGAAAGTTCAGCTTGAACTTAAATTCCCTACACACACAAGAAGTCTCTCCAAGATTTCCCATGACTGACATGTAGCACTTTAAGATTTGTCTGACTGCATAAGCATGGATTTCTAAATACTATGTGAAAGTTCTTGATTCCAGGCTTACAGATATAAGTCTGGCCAACTTTCACATTTCTTTTCTTCCTGTTCATTCTGCCAAAATACGCCACTAGTTGTTAAGTTTGTAGAACTTATGACATGCACTTCTATCTCAGGTATTTGTCACTTGTTGTGATTAAGCTTTGCAGGACCTGAGCACCCTGTGGTCACTTGCTATTTCTCTTTCTACTTTTTTCTGATGGCTAATTACATTTTGTTTTTCCTTGGAGCTCTGTGGTCTGCTTAGAGTCTACTTAGATCTCTTTTTCCCTGTCTTAGCCTCAATACAAATTGTATAACCTACACATACTAGAAATGAAGCAGATGATGAGAAAACACTTAAGCTACCCATGGAAGAGTTGGAGATGATGTGGTTCAGAAAATCCTCTGAAAACAAGAGAAATGAAATCACCTTGGAAGAAAAGAACATTGAGTTGTGAGGAGAGTGTCTGTCAGGTTACACTCAGTTTAGAAGAAATACTATTTTGAAAGGTTCATCACAGTCCATCACAGTCCAGTGAGACTTAGTCTTTCTGTGTTTACAAATAGAGACTGCAAAAGACTACTCCCCTCTTATAGCTGTCTAAGGTTCTGGAGAGTGACTCCAGTGCTAGGGGTGATTGTTCCCTACCTGACCTCCACCACCTGTGACCAGTCTGCTTAACTGACTTTTGCTCAGGCTGTGGTATCAGGATATTCTATTTATTTGCCTCTTCCTTCTCCCATGGAATACAACATGAATAAAATTCTAGTTAAGAGCCTAGGGATTCTGATTTCCTCACTAGGTTTCAGCTAGCTACTTGCTCTAGAACTGAGTCCTAGTTCTCCTTAAATTATTTAAGCCCCCATTTAAATTTGAATCCTCCACTTCATATAAGAAGCACTGTTGCCTAGTGATGTTAATACTATCAGAATGTGGGTAGAATGGATGTATGCTACTTCCAGGCTTGGCCCCGGGCTTTACTGCATAGCTTCATTCTCTCTCAGATATGGGTGCATCTATTTCTCTGCATTTCTTTTGTCTATTTTGCTAGACTTAGATATTTGAAGATGTTAGTAGGTGCATACAAATTTAAGATTTTTAACTTCTAGCAAGATAGATTGTCTTTTTTTTTATTATTTTAGAAATTAAAGGAGGAGGGGCTGGGGATTTAGCTCAGCGGCAAAAGCGACTGCCTGGCAAGCGCAAGGTCGTGAGTTCGGTTCCGGGTACCGGAGGAAAAAAAAAAAAAAAGAAATTAAAGGAGGAAAATACTAACAGACCGACAACATTTTACAAAATAGCATAGGATCAGTACAGACATTACAGAGTTACAGAGTGGTAGGGAATTAAAGATGCTTATTGTATTACATATTGATATCTTCAATGTAGTTCCTCATGAAAACACATATAGACATACAAAGCTAATCAACCAATGAGATTGTCTTTTTTAATCACTGTAATATATCCTTTTTTTCTAAAGCTCTTCCTTAACTCAACATATAACTTTTCTAGTGTCAATATATGTGTACCAGCTTTACCTTGGTTAATGTTTGCATGGTGCATCTCTCATGCTTGTGCTTTCAACCTTTCCATAAGCTTACCTTGAGTTTATTTGTATTTTTTTTTTTGTATTCAGCAACACGTCTCCTATAGCATATAGTTGTTACATTTTTTCAGGTCTCATAGCCTTTATTTTTTATTTTAAAGGAAATAGTAAGTGACAGTAGGTGAAAATCTCAAAGACATAGGTGTAGGCAGAGAGTTCACGAACAAAAACCAAACTGCATGGGAAATGCTTCAAAGAATCAGCAACTGGGATCTCATCTTATTGAACAGTTTCTGCACATCAAAAGAAATCACCAACAGAGTAAAAGGAAAACCCATGAATTGGGAAAAAATTTTATCCAACTACCCCTCAGACTTCTATCCAGAACATATAAAGAATTTTAAAAAATCAGGCCTTCAGAATTTAAAGACCCAATCCAAAAATGTGCATCAAGGGGGCTGGAGATTTAGCTCAGTGGCACAGCGCCTGCCTGGCAAGCACAAGGTCGTGAGTTTGATTCCCAGTAATGGAAAAAAACCAAAAACAGCAACAATAACAGCAACAAAAAACCAAAAATGTGCATCTGAGATGAATATGCACTTCTCAGATAAAGAAATATTAATGGCGAATAAATATATGAAAAAATGTTCAATATCATTAGTCATTTGAGAAATGCAAATTAAAACAACCCTGAGATTCCATCTTACTCCAGAAAGAACGGCTATCATTAAGAAATTAACCAATGACAAATGCTGGAGAGGGCTCATGACCTTTATCTTTTAATTTTGTACTCATTTAGATTTAATGTATTTACCAATATATTTGGATTGAAAAAAATCTATAAATTTTATTTTTCCTATATATTTCATTTGCACATGTTAATTTTGCTTTCTTCTGCCTTCATTTTAAGTAACTGATTGTTATTATTTATTGTTTCACTTCTGCTATATGACCTTATTCTTTCTCATTTTAGTGGTGCTTTTCCCCATTACTTTGAAGATATTATCCTATAACCTCTTTACTTCTGTTACTTCTATTACTTTTAAGACTTCTTTTAAGTCTTTTCATTGCTCAACTTAAAAAGTAACGTTTACCCTGTTTGCCTTCAAGACTTTTTTGTTATGTATGATATTTGGTAATTATAGTAAGATAGGGTTGGGTATGGTTTTTCTTTATTCTGAATGGAGTTCACTTTGCTTCTTTGTACTTTGATATCTTTAATCTATTTTGAATAATTCTTAAACATTATATTTGGAAATATTGCTTTTATTTATTCTCTCTCGCTCTTTCTGAGACTCCAGTTACATGTATATTAAACATTTGCATTCTAGCCCATATGTCTTCCCTCTATACTTTGAACAAGATATATTCTTTTCCTTACTAATTTTTTATTGTTTATTGGTGCAATTTTTATATATATATATATATATATATATATATATAACGATCATATTCATCATAGGGAATTTGTACTTATACATGATATATCTTAGTTCCTCTCTTTGTAGACTAGATATATTCTTATAGCATGTTGTCTTAATGAAATGCTTTCTTCACCCATGTCTAGTCTGTTTTAAGCCTATCAGGGAGTTTTAAAATTTATTCATTTTAATTTTTGTTCTAGAGTTTTATGAGATTTCATGACTTCTAGTTATGGAATTCTCTACTTAGCCTCTAAATTATATAATCAATCACATTAATCACAATGATTCACAGCCCGTGTCCAAAACTCCAACATTTATATATTACATAGATTTGCTTGTACTTTCTTTTTATTTGTTTTTTTCCCATTTTAGCTAAATCTGTTTTTGTTGTTTTGCTTGGTCATGCACTGTTATTTTTACTTCAATGCTAGTTATTTGTGCTGTAAGCTCTAGATGATGGTCTTTATCCTCCAGACAGGATTTAATGTACTTTTGACAGGTGATCAAATTAAAGGAAGATCACCTTACTCGAGTAAAATTTGAGATGATTCAAAGCCGGACACTGGTTCTGTTAAAGGGATTGTACTTCTTACATGTTAGCATGTAGTTCTTCACATTCCTAAATAAGCACTGGAGGTTTTCAATAGCCCTCACTTCCTTGGATATACTTGAGCTCTTCCAGTCTATACTCCTGAATCATGAGGTTCCTGAGAACTTTCCTTAGCTTCTCAAGCTCTTAGCCTCTCAGCCACTGTGCTGTCAAATAGTATTAGTAGTCACCCAAAGGCAAAGTGCCTCTGAATTCTGGAATCCATTCTCTTGGCTTCTCATCTTGATTTTGGCTTCACAAATTCTCACTGCCATCTTTTATAAAACTGCCTAATTGATATTTTAAAATTGTTTCTCTAGGGACTTGGGGTTAGATCACTGGCTGAATACTTGTCCAAGATGTTCATAGTTTTTGGTTCAATCCATAGCACTTAAAAAAAACCCCAAAGGACAAAAAACCCCAATGTTTCTTTCCCTCTTTTCAAGTTGCTATCAGTAAGGTTGACTAAATAGCCTAGTTAACCATTGATGTAAGTGTAAATCAGCCCTATCCAGTCATAATTCTGATTTTTAATTTCATATTAAAAATCATGAACTTTAACACTGAGTACTTCTCTTGGTCTTTGTGGTATGATCGTATTGTTTTTGCTTTGAGTTCATAATTCTGTTTCTCTTATTCCTTACTGCTTTTAGTAATAATCTTCATCATAACAGGCATGTTTAGAAACCAAATAACACCAGAGGTTATGTAGATGGATATTTTATTTATACAACCAAAGCTCTTTTGTTTATAAAAGTAGAAGTCTATTAAAGCTAGCTCAAGAAAAAGAAAGCTGTTATGAAGGTATAGTAGATAACCTTCTGGATGTCTAATTTAAGGAAAAGAGAAATAACTTTCATTCATATTTCTCAGCATTAGAAAATACATTCTTTTTACATTTTATCATGCCCACATATTCTTCAAAGTTAATAGCTTTATGTTTCTCTCAAGGTGTCTAATTCTTTCTTTTCTGTAACAATCAACTTTTATTCGTCTTTCACATGAAACAATATGGAGCATGATCATTCAACTTAAGCTCTAAAACAAATTACTGTAATCTCTATTTCTTCTTAATTCATATAATGCATTATTTCATAGGTAAAAAAGAACTATTGGTGTCCATCCTCATGACTGTGGTGGTGGAGTTTTATTACTAAATATTTCCTATAGGCTTTCCAGGAGGAAAGCTAAGCCAAGAAAGAGGAATTAGGTGTGTGGGACAAAATGATGTTTCCTAGGCTGGGTTGGTCCCTAGGATCCAGACAGAATGGAATGTTAGAAAGGATAAAATAGATGAGAGATAAATAACCAGATGGAGCCAAGTAAAGGATATGAACATACCTAGGACAAGTGCATATTTTCTCCTCAATACAATATATCTACACACATGATTAAATTAATAATTATTAAATAGTTTCATCCATTTACTTTTAAATAATCTTTAAATATTGAAAAATCCTGATATCTCTGCACAAAGGATAGCTATTCACATAGAAATAATTTTATGCATACAGGGATCATAAATTCCATGCTCTCATAAAGAAGATCATTTAATATTGTCTTGTTTGAATATAATAGAAGGAAAGCTGAAATAAAACTCTAGGGCCACAAAATTGTTTTCAGATTACAATTACGAATGGTGCTTTCTGGAACTGGGCAGAGAAAAAATATGCTATTGCAGCTGCATTTTGCTAGGCCCCTTAATTTAAAATGAGTATTTTTTGAAGAGGAAAGAAGGGAAAAATCCTAATGTATCACCAAGTTAAATACATTAATTAATTGATTAATATTTTGCATTATAATTCAAGCCAAAAGAGACATATTGCTAAAGGAAATGGTCTACCAAGAAAATATATCAATAGTAAATTTCAGTGTTTTCAATTTCATAAAACAAGCACTACTAGCATAAAGGGACATGTAGGCCCTAGTACAATAACAGTGGTTTTAATGCCCTGCTCTCACCAATAAATACGTCATTCAGGCAAAAAAATCAACAAAGAAATATCAGAATTAAATTACACTGCGGAGTAGAGAGACTTGGACTAAACAGAGATCTCCTGAACATTCTACCCAACAACTCAAGAGTACATCTTCTTTTCAGGCACTCATAAAACTTTCTCCAGATGAGATTGGGCATGTTCAGGGTGCTATGGTCATAGTTGTACTACTGATTTTTATGGCTTTATTGAAAGGAACAATTAATATTTAATTGCCTGATCAATCTTACATGTCTATATTTGTTTATCTGAGTCACCAATTTGGAGATATCAATATGTAATACAACAACAATTGTTAATTTCCTATCACCTTGTCTGAAATTCTGTATTGTTTGTATTGTTTTTATGTTGTTTTGTAAATGTATGTGTGTTTGTAAATATATTTTCATTGCTTTACCTTTAAAATAAAAAAAAAATTTTCTCCAGAATACATCATATTTCAGGCCATAAAGCAAGTCTTAATCAGTATAAAAATTAAATAGTGTCTGGTGTTTTATTATAGCACATGGAATGAAATTAGAAGTCACCAGCATGAGAAAACACAGAAATTATACAAGTGTGATAAACCAGTAACTCTGCCCCACTATGTACTTATACCATGACGTTTCTACCTTGAAGCCAGCCAGCCATGGACCCCTTGACGGTGTGAGCCACTGTCTTTCCTCCTTTAAATTGTGGGTGTCAGGTAGTTCGTCCCACCGATGGCAAAGCTGATTTGTTGGAGACCACACTGAGGTGGCACTGAGCAGTCTTTAGGATTAATCAGTTGGCTTTCTATATTAATTTATGAGTCTATCCCAGGCCTGAGTGACTTGCTTGAGGATCCAGTGGCTGGCACACAGAAATAGAACTCTCTGTGCCAATGGTCACAGTAGAGACCTATGGTGGTCTGTGACACTATGACATCTCTGAAGGCAAGATAACACAGCAGCTGCAGGTGTTGACTCTTCCTCAAATTTTCAAGGTCAATACTGCCAACCTTAGAGGTCAAACAGTTCTCTTGTTAAGCAAAGATTTACTGCTTCAAATGTCTGTTCCACCTCACAAATGTTTGCTCACTACTGCATCTTTTTCCTCAGATGTTCCCTGTACTTCCCTACACCACCCCTCAATACGAAATTACCCAATAAATAGTGGGAAATCTGGAGAAGTCTTTATCTTATCCACAACAGCTCTGAGCTTCCTGCACACCCAAAAACTGCACTGCATTATCTCTTTTATTTTCTCCTTCACTGTATGCTTAACCATAAGATTAGGAGAAAGGCCACCTCCAAATACTGACTAATACAGAGAGTTAATACTGAAGAACTGGGGTCATTGCTGTGGCTATACAGGAACATGTGGTTTCAGGCTTTTGAAAATGGTATGTGGCAGGAGTTTGGAGAGGATTGGGAATGCTGCTACATAGCTTAGAATGCTGTAACTACAGTCTGTTGGGTGGGTATGATAAGAGCTCAGAAGACTAGAATGCTGGTAGGAATGCAGATCATTAAGACCAGGTTCAGGAAGTTTCAGTTGGAAACAGTCAGAATAGAGGCCATAAGTGTTCCACTCTGGCCGAAAACTTATTTACATTTTCCCAAAGTCCTGAGACCGCAGGAGGCTGAGATTAAGTGCAGTAGACTAATTGACCTGACAAAGTAAATTTCAATGAAGCCCAGCACTCAGGCTGTGGTATGGGTGCCCCTGGCTACTTTTAGCCACATTTATAGTGAGAATTGTGAACAAAAACCAGAACAGAACAATTTGGAAAACTTAAGCTTTGGTCTAAAAAGAACCTTGTGCAAATTTGGGGCCAAAGGAGGTATGTGCTGAAGAGATTAGCATACTAAAAGGAAACCAAGTAGTTTGCACAGGAACAAAAGGAAGATACCTTGAATGTCTCTCACAAATCAGCAAGACCCCACTCACAGCAGGCTCAAGGGTTTGAAAGTGTAAACCTTTCATTGAGAAGAGAGTCTTTGGGTCCCCTGCTCTAGAGAGTTGGTTCCTCAGGATTCATTTCACTGTCTCTTTTAGCCATCAAAATACTCACAGGCTGCTACAGCCATAGTCTTTGGGGGCCTGGCTACTGCTGCTGCTGGCATCAGATCTTGGTTGCAGGTGTGATGCTGGTTTTACTGGTATGCAGAATGCAAGTTGTGGGGTTAAGGAGTCTTGCTCCTAAATTTCAAAAGGATGCCAGGGAGACCAGACCAGAAACTGCTGAGGGAGCAGTATATGATGCTGTGGGAATGAAGCTGAAGGTACAGTAAGTACTCTGGGAAGCTAGAGACACCAGAAATGTGGAATGTCTGCTAAGGAAAACTATAGGCCATGAGTAGAACCAGCCCAAAACTGGGGTCATGTGGGCTGCAAACAGCAAGTTCATAGGAGTAGGGCCACCAAGCCCTCTAGAACACACATCTCACTACTATGTGCCCAGATGCCTAATATGGAGCTATAGGACTTAATATTTTTCATGTTTGGTTTTGGTTTTGCCTTAGTCCTATTTTCTGTTTCCATATTCCTCCTTTTAGAATAAGAATGGTTTCCATGTGCCATTGTACCTTGAAATTCTGTGACCTGTATTTGATTTTTACAGAAGTTCATACCTAAGAGATTTCCTTGTCTCAGAAAATACTTTGACTTGGATTTTTGAAAAATCCTAGAACTAAAACTTTGGCAAGGAGATTACTGTGTTTTCAACTGTATACACATAGTACCATGTTAGGTGGAATTATTGTTTATATGGAGGTTAAATATGGTTTAAGGAGGTATGCTTTGGTTTCAAATTGATAAGGACTGGGATGTAATGGTTAAAGTCAAGTATCAATTTATTGACTTTGGGCTCCTCCTAGGGGATTAGTAAAGCACCCTTCTGGGAGTATCTAGGTGGGCTGTGGAAGCATGACCTTAGGTATTATCCCTGGTCCCTGGAACCTGCTCCTTGATGCCGCTATCTGCTGTGCCTCCTGACCACTGTGAACTAAGGAGCTTTGCTCTGCCATATCCTTCCACTAGACTTGGTTTTAAGCTTTTTAAACATTTAGTCATATTCAGCAATTAAGCCATCTGGTCCTGGCTTTTCTTTTTTGGAGAATTTATTGCTAAGTTTTATAGTTTAAACATGAAGTCCCTCAGAGACTCAGGTATTGCGGGTGCTAAATTCACCAATGGATTAATCCATTACAGAGGCAAGAGTTAGCGGAAGTAGGTCATTGGGCCCGTGTCTTTGGAAGTTATATAATTTTGGTGCCTGCTGATCCTGGCCTGAAGCCTCTGAAACCAGGAGCTGAACTAAACCTTTTCTCTTTTGTGTGTATCAGGTATATTGTCCCAACAGTGGAAACATGACTACTACACTGATTCAGTCTCATTACTTGTGATTGGCCTGTTGAGGTGTTCTATGCCCTTGGAATTCAATATTTTTAGGTCATGTTTGTCTAGAAATAGATCCATATTGTCTGGATTTCTAATTTGTTAATATGCATGTGTTTATAATAGTTCCTAATGGGTTTGTATTTTTGAGGTATCATGATAATGTCTCCTATGTGTCTTCCCTCCTTTTTTCTGATTTTGCATCTTTTAGTCTATTTTCTTCTTTTTTCTGCTCTGATCTTTGTTATATTTTTCTCTGTAGAAAGGTTAGATCTGGGTTGTTCTTGGTTTTGTATTTTTTTGAGTGGTATCATCAGGTTCTTTGTTTGATAATTTTCTATTTCTTTTTGGTATGAAGAATCTAACTCAGACCTTGTGCTTGCCAGGCAGGCACTTGTGCAACTGAGCTATATCCTTGGTCTGATATTTTTCTATTTTTTGATAAAGGCCCTTATCATTATGAACTTTCTTCTTAGTACTGAACTACTGCACCAGTGGAATGAAGGATGTGTGCTAGCAGACTGAAGGATCTGCACTGGAGCCAGCAGGCAATACTCAAAGTAGGAACCAGAGCTTCCCTGAAAGTTGTCACTGCCACCTTTAGCACAGCCACCTTTAGCAACCATGACTTTAGTGCCACCATGACTGGAAAGAGTTTGTTTTTTAAATGGTATCCTATGTGTTTTGAAGGCTTTAATTGTTCAATTTATTTATCTATTTATTCATTCCTTCTTTCCTTCCTCCTTCTCTCCCTTTCTCCCTCTCACCTCCCCTTTCTCTTTCCATTCTTCCCTCTCTTGAATTGGGTTACTTTAAAAGACCTGTAATCATGCTCAGAAAACTTTTCTTTTGCTTGATCTACTCTGCTGCTGAGGCTCTTAACTGTACTTTTATTTAATTTATTGAGTTCTTTACCTCCATGATTTCTGTCTGGTTCTTATTTTATAACTCCTACCTCTTTGCTGGATTTCTCATTCAGAACAGGAATTTTCTTCCTAATTTTGTTAGAATGTTTATATTTTATTAAATCTTATTAAGTTTTTGTAAAAAATTATTTTGAAGTATTTGCCAGGAATTCATCAATTTGCTCTTGTTCGGGATCTCTTGCTAGAAGGATTTGTTCCTTGGGAGATGCCATGTTATCTTGTTCTTTCAATGTTTTGTGTCCTTACTTTGACTTGTGAGCATCCATATTAGTTGGCTCTACCAATTTTATAGGGTGACTTTTGTTGTAAAAGACTTTCTCTTGGCAGTATGTTCTAGGGTGTCATTTGGCTGTGTTATGCTGCATTTGGTTCCAAATGGGTATTTTAGTGTAGCATCCACAGAGCTTCTTTAACTGTAATCAACATGAATGACATATGAGCAGTCTGTCCATGATGTCGATTGATGGCCTAGGGCACGAAGGCTTGTGGGCTGCACTGCAAGCTTGGATGCAGCTCCCTCAGGGGAGGTGGTTTCATTGGAAGCACTGAGCATGTCACATACAGCTGTGCGTGAGAGATATCTATGAGTTGCACACGTTTGTTGTGGAGGGGTACCACGTAGGTGGGTTCACACAGGTGTGGTGCAGAATGCCAGGTAGTGCAGTGGGGTGCCAGCAAGCCATATAAGGGCTGGGTCACACAACTGCCCAGATGGATCATCTCTCAGTGTTGTAGTTTGGGGCTTATAAGGGGAACAATACAATACAAGACACATGATGTATAAGATTGTTTTATAACAGTCACCCAAAGAGTCATATATAAAGAGAGTGCAGGAAATCTGTGCACACACTAAAGACCAAAAGAATCCAGCTGAGGGCCTGGATCCCAGTGTAATGTCCTTCATAAGTCCAGCTGAAGACTTAGAGTCCATAGCCCCCCACGAGTCCAACTGCAGGCCTGTTTCATGAATCTGCACTGTGAAGGCGTAAAGGTCAGTGGTGGAAGCTAGAAAGTCTGCACCAGTGGAATGAAGGATCTGTGCTAGCAGACTGAAGGATCTGCACTGGAGCCAGGAGGCAATACTCAAAGTAGGAACCAGAGCTTCCCTGAAAGTTATCACTGCCACCTTTAGCACAGCCACCTTTAGCAACCACTGCCACCTATAGAGGTCCCAAGCTCCTCTGACAATGAGAACAGCCGAGTCCCTATCAAGGAAGCCAGTATGACAAGCTTCTCCAGGACACTGAAGAGTGTACCATCTTCCCCTATGGAGCCAGGAAGTAATGCTCAAAGTTAGGACCAGAGCTTCCTCAAAGCAAACCTCAGCCATTCTCAGCGACAAGATCCCGAGCTCCTTTGATGATGAGAACAGAAAAGTTCATTAGGAAAGCCAGCATGACAAGCTCCTCCAAGAGAACCAACAGTTCCCTAGCAGCTTCTCTTTTCCAGTTCTTTTTGTTTTGTCCACAACAGTCCCCAGCTGGGCCTCCCACACCGAGCACCACACCGGTTCAGTTCACCTGGGTGTTACAAGTTGACCACCACAGTCGGTATCTAAGGACTGTGCAGGTGCCAAAGGCTGACCCCCTCAGAACAGGTTGCCCAGCTATTTCACTAGCAATGGCGTGGGTGAGTGGAGTTGCTCCTCTGCTTCTTGGGCTTCAGTAGATGGAGCTTCTGAGAACAAACTGACTGGCTACCCTTTTGGCACTATAAGGGAACGGGCAGGCCTGTCTGGTTGTTTTTCAGAAATGCTTCACGGGGCAGTGCCAGTCAGGGCAGATTGCTTGACTACCTTCAGGGACATAGAGCACATGAGCGAGGCTTAGTCACTCAGGGTACCCTACTCAGGTGCCGCACAGGGTCATGGGAGTGAGGGAGGACATCTATGTGATCTTCCTTCTCTAATATACTCTTCACTTATGTTCATAGAAAATCCTTATCACAAATACCTTCACTCATTCTGCAACAGCTGAAATTCAATCCCTAGGACACGAAGCAGTGGTTCTTAAATCTGGCTGGATTTAAATCACCTGGAGAATTTTTAAAACATGTTGATGATTGGGTTTCACCCCACACCATTTAAATCAAGGTCTTCAGGCATGATAACCAGTTCTTAGTGTTCTATTTAAGTGTCCCAGGTGATCTCTGTACTGCTGAGGTTGAAGACTCCGATGTGACAGATTATTCCAAAATGGCCTCCAAAGATTTGTACCTCCTTCTGTCTACTGACTTTTGCAAAGTGATCTCTCCCATCAGCAGGGTAGTTGGTAGACCCCCAGCAGAGTCTTCAGATTAATGCAGCAGTAAGATTAGGTGTAGGTGAGAGGCACCTCCCAGACAAATCCTCAGATAGGAAAAAACAGTTCCTTACTCTAAGATGTTAAGTTGTGGGTAGTTTGTTACTCAGCAAAGTCTAACTGAAATACACCAGCATGGACCTTTTGTCACAAGCTGTGATGAAAAGAGCTACTTTCGATTCTTTAACTTTCATTTTTATTGCTGTTGAAAGATCCACTTGTCTCTGAAGCATTTCTATTCTCCAAGGATTCTCCTGCAGACCCTCCTCATTCTGGAAGGAGATTTGAGCAGAAAAGAAGAGTTTCATGTCACTGTATAAATGCTTTCCTGTTTTTGGCCAGGGTCTCTTTTCAGTCTGATTACCAAATGTTTCCTTCACTACTAGAAAGATCAAAGGGGCCACCTGCCCCTGGGGCTGTGGTTTAAGCAGACTTTTATGCACACAGCATGTGGATTGCATCAACACGTTCTGAAATGTCCTGAAATTTGCAGGAGAGTCGGTTTCACAGGTTTGGGTCCAGACTAAAGAAATCACCTTGAACAAGGAAAACGGTCACTCTTAGGGAGATCGGGGAACAATCTGAATTCTCTCATCACTTCGCTTAGTGTGGATCATGTAAAAGAGGTGTAGTCTGCACCTTTACTCTGCTCTCTGTGATGAAAATTACTGCAATTTGACTTAATACTATAATCATGTATATTAACCGTTTTGACTAGAACATCTTGTGAAGTTAGCAAAAATGAAAACAGGGGTTGTCCATATCTTTATGTGATAAGCAAGTCTAGGTTGGTAAGATGAACTGTCACTGCACGGGAGGCCAGAGGTATGCATTTGATGTTTATTTCTTCTATTTGCTTAGTGTGTAATGTGGGGCAAATCAATAAATTTTTTTATCTTAGCTGCCTCATCTGTGTAAAGATAAAAATAACTACCTCTAGACTACATGACAGAATAAAGAAAGATATCAGATATCTTCCTTTGATCTTTACATCCTAACTTAAATATGAAGTGTTATGTAGCTCTTCTTTCATACTGATAGCATAAGGAAAGAATAAATATGGAAAAAATTATTTGACAACAGCTGACAAAGTCACTCATACTCTCACAATATCCGGAAATGGGAATACTTTTATTGGCTTTACAGTTATCTTTAATCTCTGCATCTCAAAGCACCTTGCAGAGTACTTTTATTAATATACAAAACCCCATGAAATACATTTGTTCCCCTTGTATTTCCTTTTAGACAAGGTACCTCTCCTAGACATACAGTAAATTTAAGCCTATCTTACTATAGTCCTTCAGAATTGTAAATGAATAAAAAAGAGTGCTTGATCCTTTTTTACGTTGTAGTTTGTGTCTTATTTAAAACGTGTAAGTCTCTTGATCTTGTGTGCCTTCCCTCAAAGACTTCCTGAATGCTTTGATGTGAGGACCGTGCCGATGAAACTCAAACCCTGGACAGGTGGCAGTCTTTTCACTCCGTACTGGTGAGGTACAGGACTTGGAGATAATTTTTTAATCTCTTTCCCCCATAAGTGTCTGAAAGATGACAATTAAAAACACAGAAGCCGGATTCTTACACTGTCCAAGGTGAATTCTGGTTGGACACAGTCCTCATGGCCTGCTCTGGCTCCTTGACCAGCATGTGGGAGCTTTCTGTTGAATTTACTAGCAGAGAAAAGGCGATCTAAATGATGTAATGAGACTTTCTGCCACCACTTCTTTAGCCACTAGGAAATGTTACTATCATTATTAACTATATTTTATGTTTTTTCCCCAAGTGATTTAGAGAGCTTCGCACACCTTATTTCATCTTGCTAAGTAAGTGAGTTAGATGAATTGTGTTATTGTGTTAGAAATATTCACCTTTACTCCACATTTCTTTTGTCATCCCTTCTGGCATCTGACTGATGTAGCAATCTCCTTTATTACCTGTGGATATTCCAAATTATTCTTCTTTCTCCTACTAAAATAGACTTAATTTCTGACCATTCCCTTAAATTCTGTTTTTAGGTAAAGACGTGTGCATTGTCATGGACAATTAACATATATTATATCTTAGACCAAAGAAGTGCCTCTCCTGATGAATTTCTTAGTTGTGGAATAGTTCAGTGTGTGAGAAAGGATGATCTATTTTGAGACATATGATCTTTTGATCTCTCAAACTGTATAGCCATTTATCTATTTATGAAATTAATGCTGCTTTAAAATATCTTAATGGGAATTATTTATTACAGTCTTTGTAGGGAGGGAGATTGAAGGGTAGTACAGATTGGTCACAGAAGTATGAGCCACTTTTTAGTAAGCTATGATTCTGTTTATGCACGTTCCTGTCCTAATATCTGCTTTTGACAGGATCTTATTTATAGCGAATTTCAATAGCAATGCACATGCTTTGATCAGATTATTAAAGCACTTTGAATCTGAAGGTGCCAGCAATTTACCCACAATGAATTTTGCTGAACAATTTCTTCTTTAACTCCACACATGTTTATTGTAAGTTTTCTGCATCAGTCTAGTTAAAAAAGAGCCATTTTTTTCTTGCAGATTTTCTTTCTGAGAGAGACACAGAGACAGAACTTTGAACTCCGCTGGTTAATCTAATTGTGTGTGTAAACCTACGAGCAAGTGAAATGAGTGGTTAAAACACCAACAATGTTCACTTTTCTTACCATGTTCTCTAAGACTTAAATTCACAGTCAACCTAATTGCTGTGAGATCGTTCCGTTTCGTATAGGATTTCACTTCCATGAATGTCCTCCAGAGTTTGTTCAGAGGAGACTGAAGCAGAGGTCATGCTAGCTTTTCTAAGAAACTTTCTGGAAGAGAAGAGCATAATTCCCCCTTCCAGGAAACTGGTATTCATCAGGAAAGTTTTCTGTTCATGTCTTCCCTGGTGGACACCAGTAGATTTATCAGGATGTGGCTCGGGAGCTCTCCCGTTTTCTTCTCTGCATTAAATGCTTCTGTTTGTGACTCTCTTTGAATTGTATTGTTTCCTTTTGATTAATCTGACAAAAGTGAATCAATCCAAAACACAAGGAGGAAATAGACACCAGCAATGAGATGATCCCTTAGAAAGAACAATTTCTTAGCATGTTATTGTACATGGGATTTTTTTGCTTCAGCATTTTTCTCCTTTGCTAGAATATCACAGTGGGAATGCACAGGTGCTAACTCAGCCACAGGCCCACTGGAGAGGTTTCTTTATCTGACAGTACTGTTTGCCTTTGCAGACTGGTTATGTTTTCCTTTGGCAACTGGACATAATAAGGCAGAGTATGAACTTCAAAGTCAGAAGGGCCTGCATTTAGAACTGTACTCTGCTGCTTACTGGCTATATAATCTTTTAATCTAAGGCAAGTTGATAATCTCACTAAGCTTATGTTTCCTCGCTTGTAAAAAGGGAATTTATAATATTGCTCCTTTATCAGGTTCTCTGAGAAAAATGAGATGCCATAGATGAAGACCTTTGGCATATGACACTTCTAGTAAGTCTTTCTTTTTTTCTTGGTACCGGGAATTGAACTCAGGATCTTGTGCTTGCCAGGCAGGTGTCTGTGCTGCTGAGCTATATTCCCGGCCCACTAGTGAATCTTCAATTAATATTATTTTTCTTTGTTTTGTGTTGGTCAGAGAGCAACTGATACTTTTGTTTAATGAAGTAATAAGGCACACAATGCAATGAGTTTGAGGCAACTTGCCTTTGTAGGACAAATAGTTAACTTAGGAAAACATATAGATATACATAAAAAGTTGTCGTATTTATTTAAAGTACTATGTATATATATATATATATATATATTTGTTGGGGGGGTACTGGGAATTGAACCTGGGACTTTGCACTGAGTTACAACCCCAGTCCTTTTTGATTTATTTTTCTTTTCTTAAGACAGGGTCTTGTTAAGATGCTAAGTTGCTCTGGGTGGGCTCAAGCTTGTAACCAACATGCTTTAGCTTCCCAGAGTGTTGGGATTACAGGCATGTGCCACCATGCCTGGTTGCAAAATAATATTAATAAATTCATTTACTTGTACTTTTTTATCAAATACCTTTTAAAATTTTATTTTAAATAGAAAAAAGTAAAAGTAACAATAAAACAGAGTTTCAAAACAGCCTAGCAGGGGATTAACAATAATTAATACATTGCATGTTGTTATATAGCAGTTGTTCAGAGCATGAGATATAGGCAGGAAATTTGTTTTTGGTCAAATACTGTCTCAGTGCTGTTATTTTTTAGGTGCTGTGTTGGTCTTAGAGATACAATAGTAAGGAATATAGACACAGTGCTGGAATTAACCTTCTAGGGTATTTTCAATTCATGAACAGGAAAAATGAAGAAGGAATTCATGTCAGAATCATGGACTTTGATATCACCACCATGTAGCCAATTCATTTCTCTTCATCTCAGTCAGTAATTAAGAATTTGTTTTTTAGGCTGTGCCTGGCAACTGCACTGATATAAAGGTAGTCTGAGCTTTTTAACTGTTTTAAGAAACTCTGATTAATGAGGAGAGCCGTGATAACTCTGGGACCCCTTAATGTACTCTTCAGACATAAGTCTTTCTGCCTTCCTTCCTTCCTTCCTTCCTTCCTTCCTTCCTTCCTTCCTTCTCTCCTATTCCTTCCCTTCTTCCTCTTTCTTTCTTTCTTTCTTTCTTTCTTTCTTTCTTTCTTTCTTTCTTTCTTTCTTTCTGGTACTGGGAATCGAACTATCAGGCAGGTACTGTACCCCCGTATTGCTTAATGTACATTAAAAGAGAGACTTGAGCTTCTTTCTCTTGAGAAAGCCACATGGACCAAAGATAGTCAGTTCCCCAGGAAGAGATAGAGCTCCCCACGTTCTGTGCTATGAAGATCTACTCATCCTCACCCTAGGAAGAAGGCTTGATGCAAAGGTGGAATTATACTTCCTGTTACTGCGTTTTTTGCTGTTCTGGAATGAGCTTGTCTCGCTCCAGGACGGAGGAAGGTGAGGTGCTTACCCAGAGTTCTGCCCGATACTTCATCTGTACTGTGAGTGAGCATCTGAAGTCACAGGGCGGATGAGCCTGACCACCAAAGAGATCCCCCAGCATGTGCTGTGCTGTCTCGGCCTTTTCCTCTCTCTCCTTTCCTTGATTTCCTTTGTTCCTTTCACCCTTTTTCTCTTTTTCAGATTTATTTTCCTTTACCTTGATGCCCAGCAACTTAGTTTGTTGAAGTTCTGCTGTTGTGTGTGGGTTAATCACGTCCCCAGGAAAAGGGATAATTATTAAACCACTGGAAAGTTAATGACGGGTATTTATTCCCCAGCCTTACTCATTTTGGTGTCTGAGGTCTGGCATCAGTGGAAACCAAAGTGGATCGCTGTCGTCAAACTGCATGTGATTTTCCATGTGTTTGTTGCACTCCAGGTGGGTCGTTACCAGTCCCCCCGCCCCCCGGTCCTTTATTTGCAGGCTCCTCACCATCCAGCTAATACTTACTGCAAGTCTCTCTCTCCACAAAGGTGGCAGACAGGTGTCAGTTGACCTCAGAGGAAGTCACCTGTTTCACTGCGTTCTGCTCCATCAGTACCTCTGAGGTGCTTTGCTAAAGTTATAGGTCTCCGAATCCCCTTTATTAAATTATAAATGAAGAAGCAAAATGTTTTCTTTCTCTCTAACTTAAAAACTCAAATTGCTAGAAAAAATAACTTAGGCTTAATTTTTCCCAATGAACTGTGTGAGCCTGGTAACAATATGAATTTACCTGTTTGTGATGTTTATGGACAGTATCTGCCCGCTCCAGCTGGGATTTAAGCTCCACAAAAGGAGGGATATTTACCTTTTGCAGTTCATGGATGGATCTTATGTGATTAAAGTTGTGCAGATGTGAAATGAGTGGTACCTTTAAGACACTTATTTAATATTTCTTGGATGAATGCTGAACGGGAGCTACTGAGGTCTCAGTGGAAGAACTGCTTGGTATTCTTCAGTCAGGTGAGACCTCTGTTAAATCTGCCTTCACTGTAAGCTTAGCAAATATTTTATTCTACTACAATTTCCAAATTTCTACTTCATTATCAGTATAGGGAGGATCTTTTGAAGTTGAAGATTAATCCTCAGAAAACTCAAACTAGAAATTCCATGTGACCCAACCATACCTCTTCGAGGTATCTTACCAAAAGAGTTAAATATATCATATTACAGTGATACCTGTGCACCCACGTTTATAGCAGCACAATTTATAATAGCTAAACCTTGGAAGCAGCCTCTATGTCCATCAACAGAGGAATAGATAAAGAGAGTGTGGCATCTATGCACAATGGAGTACTACTCAGCCAGAAAGAAGGATGAAGGAGTCATTTGTAGGAAATGGGTGCACCTTGAGACCATAGTGTTAAGTGAAGTAAATTAGACAGAGGAGTTTAAATTTCACACGGTTTGCCTTATACGAGAAGCCCAAAAATGTAAAGATCAAAATAAAGGATAGAGATCAGGAAGGAGGGAGACAGAGCTGCTTCAAATGGGAAGGGGATCTAGAAATGGACGAGGTGTGAGTCAGACGAGAGGAAGGGAGGAAGTGAGGAGCTGAGGTGCTGTGCATGCACCAGCTCCCCATGAGGAATATAATTCCTCGTACTGTAGACATGTGCTGATAAAAAAGAAGAACTGAGCAAAAAAGGAGATTAAGGGAAAAGACCTTGGACACACTACTCAGCACACGGCGTCAGCGTTCCTGAAACAGGAACTGCTGGGAAGTTGCACTGCAGTGACACTGGTTAAGACTCACAGAAGACAAGGGAGTTTGCTGAGGTTCATCTTTCTGTTGTTTTAGTGGAAACTTCTTTGAATGTAAAGTCAACAAGAATAGGATTTCTGCAAATGCTCTTCCCTCGTGGAATCCCAACCATTAGAAAAATGCTGGGTACCTAGTAGGTGCTCAATACATATTTATTAAGTGAATTATTAAAAGTTTGACAAAGCAGTGATCTCCATCAGCCTAACCTTCTGTGCTGCAACGGTAAATCTCATAAACATGTCTCCATTTCTTCCTCATGTGGAATGATAATAAAGGAAGTTTTTGGAAACTAAAGGTAGACAAATGGCTGGACATTTTCTAGAAGTGCAGGTCATGCAGAACTATTTTTGACAGTCCAGAGTCAAATGGAATTTGTATTTTATTATTATTCCAAATGACTGCCTAAAATGGCTAGATGCATGGTATAGAATTTCATTTTGTATTCTATCACTGTTGTCCAAAACCCAGCATACCCCTGAATCTTACTCTTAGCACTAGTGGTAGGCATGTAGGTTCAGGAGAAGGGGCGCTCATCACTCACTGGTAAACACACCACTTTGGCCCTTGCTGTAAAACTGCACTCTGGAAAAACCACAGTCCCAATGGGGTACTGAAGTGTAGGTCTTCTATGATGCTAGATTGAACAAAATGCTTGATCTGCTTACAAGCTCGCTAACTCAAGTTACTCTGCAGAGTGATGCTCCTGGCTGATGCTCTGCTGCATTTTGAAGTGATTAAGTGGTCCTCAATATTCTGTTTGTAACCAAACTTTTACTAGAGACCTTTAACGGCTACTTTAAAAAAAGCATTTTGTAAAAACAATTGTTAGTGTCATCAACTAAATTTTCCAAGAGAATCTCTACCATGCAATTCTTAGCAGCCTGATCTTGACATTTTATACATTTTGAACTTCACTGCTTTTTGCATTTTGAAAAGTACAAATCACCTCAAATAAGCTAAATTTTAATAATATTAAATTTAGTAGCAAATATTTTAAATGCATATGCTTTTATATTTTACTTTGTGTACTATCTTAAAGTCTAAAACATTTTAGATGGTTTTTCCAACTATTGAGAAGAGAGACTAAAATTTCCACATGCACTAAAGATTCAGAATAGTTGAAGTTTCAACGTATATTCACAACCACAACTCAGAACAATGAAAATGCTTGCAGATAAATTTGGAAGTACTGTGTCCGTATCTGTGGACAAATTATAAGTAATGGACTTACAACATCTTGAGACTTAAGTAAATTCATGGAAATCTAAATTGTTTTGCAATTCTGGGAAGAACAACTGCACAGACACCTGATAATTCAGCTTGAACAATTCCTTAAAAACGTGAGCCCTAAAAAAATAAGTAAAAAAAAACCCACCCCAAAACGCAAGCTCTCCAGTATTGGTTTATACTCGTAGTTTAAGGGGTTTTCCTGCCAAATATGTTTGTTTTAATATGTGTAAGAAAGTTCAGAGTGTGTGTTGGGAATGACACAAACGTGAAGATGGCAGAATTACACGAGGAACATGCAACCCGGCGTGCAGTGTGCAGGAATATTAATCCTGGGGAATCAAAGGCCGGGGGAGCGTAGCCTGGGACTAGCAAATCCACTGTCCTCATGGGGAAGGGCAGTCATCTTGAAGTCAGCTTCCTTATCTTTTACATCAATAGAAAAAGCGCACACAGTCTGGTGGCAAGAAAAACAGATTTGTACTTACAAAGTTTGAAAGTTGTTTTTCGAGGAGAACATATCAGCTTTTCTCCCCCACTTGATCTATAAATAGCTCCTGGCAGGCAGAAACAGCCCTGATTGCAGGAGATGAAGGAGACCAAGCAGCAGGCTGCAGTGCAGAATCAATGGCACAGTGCCAAGAGCTTCATCAAATGAATAATAGCTTCCACTTGACAATCAGTAAAGTGCCTCTTCTCCTGCGGATTTAGTTTTTAATGATGATTAGAGAGGATGGGCCCCTAAAATTTCTCTGGTAGAAATGACCTCCTATTAATTTCTATTCCTTGAAATGCTGAATTTCAAAGCTATTTTACAGCTGCAAAACCAAAGGCACTGACATAAAGGAACTATTATCTTTGTAATTGTAGCAACAAGTACTAAATTTGTCATTGATTAACAGAGACTTCTTAACTTCGTGATCCTTTGTTGGTTGAGTCCCCTTATTTAGAGCTCTGCTGATTTACTTGCTTTGAAAGTCAAATGTTACATTTTAGACCCAATAGCTATCACAGGAATATTCTTTGTTTTAATATAATAAATACTTTCTTATAACGTCTCACAGTGATTATTATGCAACAGAGGGTGAAGGTCAAGTCTGAGCGTCTCATCAATCCTATATAGTATTTTGTTTTCTGTGCAGGTAACAAAATCTGAAAGGCATGCTGAAAATGCATATAAGAACGCAACATTTATTCATCAAAGAACTTCATCAGAATTTAAAAAATTCTCATCACAGCCTCACCTGCATGTACGTATATGAAGAAAGTATATTTTCCAAAAGGAGATTGTATGTACAAGAGAGCCTCATAAAGAGTGAAGGAATTTATGTTGATATCAAGTATTAGGCTACAGGCTTATTTTTGACTATTTGTCTATTAACTATGTCAAGTAAGGTCAAAGGTATTAAAAATAACCTGTGGTGTATCTGAAGTGCGACATTCTATGCTTTTGGATATGTGGCATTCTATTGCTTTTTGGATATAAAGGGCACATGACAAAAATATCCTGGATAAATTCCAGAGAAAAGTGGCACTTTACAGTGTTTTCTGCTCATGTTCTTGGTATTAAAAACAAAACAAAACAAAACCGTAGTGACAGACGCCGAGGTTAAAAGTTTTCAAATTTAGTATGCTGTTGTAAGTCTAGTCTGTACCGTTGAATCTCATGTAGGGTCATATCTAAGAGTTTATAACAATTACAAAAATATTAATGTAAACTTTGGAGAGAAATAAAGTTTTTTCCAACCTCTGATCCAGAGGCTATCTAATGAAGATTTTTCACAATCTTTCTCTGGAATGTTTCCCAGAGAAATGAGAATATAGGGAGTTCATTGCTTCATTTGTTTAAAAGACTTCCTTCAGTATTAAAATAGCCTTCATTTGATAAAATAATATTGATAGTATGTTTTACTTTTCAGTGTGTTACTTTACAAAATTTCACCTTCACTTTAAAATTTTTATCATTCTGAGAAATCTAAAAGTTATCCTCTAACTCAGCCTAAAGTTCTGT
Organism: Chinchilla lanigera; assembly: GCF_000276665.1. Taxonomy (NCBI): domain Eukaryota; kingdom Metazoa; phylum Chordata; class Mammalia; order Rodentia; family Chinchillidae; genus Chinchilla; species Chinchilla lanigera. Next base: position 17,798,670 of record NW_004955423.1, read on the forward strand.
CATCACGGGAGGTCAGCCAACTGTGTTAGAAAGAAATGTGAAAAAAATAGCAGGTGTAACACCCACTCCAAAGAGAAAAACCTGAAATACCCTTGTAATGAAGTTATACTATACAGAAATACATCAGTAATTAAAACAATAGGATAAAGCTTTTAGAATGGTCAGATTTGTAAAGAGAAGCTTAAATATATTAACCTTCTTTGCATTGCCACTAAAATCTATATTTTATTTAGTGGATCCTGGAAAAAAAGCTTGTTTGAAGGTAGCATATTTGAAAAGAAAACAAAACTGTCTTAACATTCCCACTATTAGGGAATGATATTTTTGTTACCGTATGTTACCTAAAATATGAATGAAATAAGTATGTACCTTTCTATAATATGGGTATCTTCTATGGCAAGCCTATTATTAAAACTGCTTTTGTTTTATTTTATTTTTTAAAAGAAAGTAGGGATTCCTTTGAAGTATGACAATTTCTGTCTCAGTCATCTCGTGAAGAGATAGGTCACTCAGATAACGAGGAGGGTTTGAAATTATTTAAGAATGTTTAGAGAGAGTCTCTAGGGAGGAGCTAAGGACCAGAATGCGCTTGTGGTATGACTGAGTCAGTGAGCCGGTGCTTCCTGAGAACTGGCTGGCTATCCCAGGGTTGCACCTTTCGCTTTGCCAAATGGACCTGTGCATTCTGTGTTTATTCTTCTTTTGCTCTCTTTACTAGTTTAACTAATCCTGCCTGAAGTTTCTGGCTTGGTGCAATTGTGCCATGAATGAGTGACTGATCTCACTAACCCAGGGGCCTAGAAAGGACTAACTCTACAGGTGGTCAGCAGGAGCTCGACGCCGGCTGGTGCGATGGTGGCCCTAGGACTGAGAAAATCCTAAGGAAGATCTAATTCGGGGAGACAGAGTCATAGTAAGCTGTCGCTTCCTACTCGGGAAGTTTCCTTGTGGTACTGATCCCGGCAGGGTTGAATGATAGAACTGGCTACAAAGTTTTCAGGGGCTAGGACAAAATGAAAGTGTTGGACTGCAACCGGGGACACGGAAGTCAATTTCCCCTTCCCACAGCCTGTCGTGCAATTGTCTGCTGATGGCGTCCAGCGCCAGGTCTCACTCCATACTTGGAAGAACCCTCCTGAATCACTGCCACTGCTCCAGCCCAAGACACAGGTGCATACCTGTCTGGGGACCGCATGGCACCCAGGTCTCTGGTTGAGGACAGACAGGAAGGTTGGCAGAGAGGACTGTGGTTTCTTTCAGCCAAACTGAGCAACTGCCCCAGGCAGAGGGGACAGAATTTTGAGATGGCCTCCCCACATCACTAAACCCCAGCTAGGCCCCTGAGGAACATAGAAACCTCTGAGACTTCTCTGGTCACACATCTAGGAAGCTGGCTGCGAATGTAAAGTCTATTTTATTAAAGAAATCCCCAGGCTTTGTAGCCACATTATGGCCATGGTCCTCTTACCCTAAATATTTTTTTCCATTATTAAGTTTTTCTTTGTAAAAATCCATTTGCTCTAATAGAGTGAAGACATTAGGGCTTGTTCCTCTGAAGCACGGATTAGTTTTTGGTTCCCTTTTTTTCAAGATGAGCGATGATCATTTTCACTGTGGGAGAATACAGATCCCTGGAAAGTTCCCCAGCCTACAAAATTAAGAGTTGTCCTGGTGGCAAATCCTTCCTTTTATGATAGAGATGTACAGAACCTCTAGTTTTTTTTACTACCTGGAACAGCTTTTGTGGATCCCTTTGGACTTGTATGAGGTCCAAAGTGGGGATTTCTTCTATGAGGATTTCTTTGTGGTATCTACCCAAATGCAGAATTGCAGGGCTAAAATGTATATGAATACTGAATGTAATTGTTCTCTGCAAGGCAGCTTTCCCAAATGGCGGAGTCTCTATTCCTATCAAAATAGCAAACCTGTCCCTGTATCTATATCCTTGCCAGTTCCTGGGACTGCTACCCATCCTTGGCTTTCACTCAGTAATAGTCTGCTGGATGTAACTGACACATTGTCATTTAATTCTTTTCTGTAATACTACTGAGATTTAGCATCTCTTTGTATACTTTTTAGTTTTTTGGATTTCCTCTTCTGTGGATTGCATGTTAATAGCTTTTGCCAATTTTAAATTTTCATTTCCTTGTTCATTTGATTGTGTGAAATATTATTCTGCTTTCACATACTTTACATTTTATAGTTTTTTGATTTTAAATATTATGGATAAATTCTCCCACTATGTGACCAGAGCATTAGCTTTCTCCTTGGTGTTTACATTACTTAGGAGGTAACACTGCCATTGGTAGTACAGCCCCAGGTTAACAATGGATCAAACAAGAAAGAAGTTTGTTTTTCTTTCAAGCAGTAGTCTGGAAGGAAATTATCCTTCCTCTTGTTATTTCACTACTTTTAAGGTATTTTTTGTTTCACCATGATGCAATGTGTCTCTTACCAGCTGCTGGGAAGGAAGAGATAGAAGAGTGCGTGATATCAAAAGCACACACACACACACGTTGGAAGTTTGTTTAGATTTCATGGACTACAAGCTAGACACAGGGCTATATTTAGTTACAAGGAAGGCTAAGATATGCAGTCATTTATTCAGATGGTCATATTCCACCTGAGATTCACTTGCAATCATGGTATTACAGAGGATGCAATTACATTTTTGTTTATATAGAAGGCAATTTCTTTCTATAACATTAATTCAATAATCAGTCCTTTCATGATTTTTTCGTTGTTTTAATTTGGGTCCTTCTGAAATTAGATGCCTGGGTGGATTTAGATGTGCAAGGTATTAATTAGGGGAATGCTTGTGAAGGATACAGAACAGAGGACCCCGAAGACCACTGATAAGAACATCTAACAACTGCAAAGGAGGATCGGCTGGGAAGAGTGTCAACCCACAGTATAAGAAAGTTTGGGTCAGGCTAATGAGTAGTTGCCAAATCAAAGTGACCTGTCAGAGGAGTGTCACATTTTGTGGGAAGAGACCTGGTGGGAGGCCTCCCTTGTGCTCAGTAATTGCTCAGGAACACGTGGCAGTGGGTGCAGAGGGCCAGCATCCTGGGCCATGGAGGAGCATTTCCAACAGGTACTCTGAGCTACACATTTTCATGATCAGCACAATCTGCATGGCCACCTTTACCAAATGTAATATACAGTGTTCTTATCTTTGCATGTGTCTTGAGCTTGCTATTATATTCCCCTGATATATGAGTCTCTTATTGTACTATGCTGTGTCCTCTTCTTACATATTTATTTGCTCTTTATTAATTTTTGTTGTTATTTCTTCTTCCTTTTCAAAGTTGACCTCATCAAAGATTTTACCCCTTGAAACCAAACTTAGAATAAGTTTTACCTTAAAAAGTCAGCCTGGGATTTTGATTGGAATTGTACTGAATTTTTAAGCTCATTTGAAGAAAGACTTGATCTTTCAGCTAATATCTCTTCCAAGAATAAAGACCATTTTGCTATTCTTTTACGGTTTTTAATAGAGTTTTCAATTTTTCTCCATACAACCTAAGGTATATTTTAATTCTTAGAAATTTCATACCTTTTTGTTGTGTTTATAAATGATATCATTTCCTAGTTGTTTATTGCTGACATAGAGAAATAATACTGATTTTGAGTACGTTGATTGTGGATCTAATACTCTGTAGAGTTGATATGCTGACTATTTATTTTTCCTATGCAGAAGATCTTCAAGTATTGAAACCTAATCACTTCTCTTAAAATACCTCACTATACTGTTTCAATTAGTACTAAAGACATTGAATACCCTGGTCTTGTTCTAAATATTGAAGAGACATGCTTGAATATTGAGGGGTGTATGCTAATTCCTAGTTTTAGTAAAGGTTTTACCATATAATATTGGTTGAACTTTATCCCTCTTATTCTGTTAAGGTATTGTACATCATCAATAGATTTTGCTCATGTTTTATCATTCCATTCCTGTAATAATTTCTGCCTCATAATGCTGTACTTAGAAACATTCAGAGCAGGATTCGTGTATCTCATACTTTTGCCTTAAAATTTTGTATGTATGTTTCCTTCCCTCATATTATCCTTATGTAATTTTTGACTAACTATTGAGCTAGCCTCACACAATAAATTGGTTGGGCTTCTTCCCTTTATACAGCAGGAGTCACTTATCTTTGAAAGTTTAACAGAATTCACCTGTAAAGCCATACGGGCCTGAAACTTTTCTTGTGGAAATATTAAGTTCTTCAGTACCAATTTGTTTACCAAAATTTTCTATTCCTTTTTGTATATATTATTGAATTTTGATTTTTCCCGGAACTGTATACATTCCATTGAGATTTTAAAATATATGGTAGAACATTATTTTCCATAACACTGTTTCATTATTATTAGAAATCTATGTGGTGTTACAGTTATTTTTGTTCTTATACAATATTTTATTGTTTACGTATCTTTTTGTAATCAGTACTGCTTGGTATTTGTTTAAATTATTGCTTCAAATATTTAGCTTTTGATATTATGGTAATACTTTTCTTTATAATTCCACAAGATCAGAAAGTTAAGACAAGGAAAATATGGAATACTGAGTTAAGCATGTGATTGATTTTTAGGAACATATTTTCATTCCAGCAGAACTTTTATTCTACCCTAATGTTACCTGCTGAGGATGACCTGGAATGTTCTACATTTTTGGCACTGGGATAGATAATGACCATCCCAAAGGAATCTAGAGAAATGGTTAAAAAGTTACAGCTCTCCTTAAACTGGTCCTTAATGCTCAGTACCCCAAAATGCTGCAACCCACATACTGGCTTCCATAAGCTTTCTTCCTAGAAGTTTCCTTCTTGTTTTTATATTGGTTATGTAGACCTATATTTCTCTGTCAGGTCTGTAGATTCTCCAATGTTGATTTTGGGGAAGGGAGCCCGTACCTGTGCAAGTATAGCATCTTGTCAGGAAGTTACAGGAATGCTTTATGTAGGTGAACCTAGGAGTGGTCATACAGTCCTTTTCATCCTGAAAAAGACTACACATTAAAAATTACTCTAAAGATAGGGGAGTGATGCATGTCTGTGATCCCAGCACTCTAAGAGGCGAAGGCAGGAAAATCACAAATATGAACCCAACCTAGGCAACTTAGTACGATCCTGTCTCAAACAAAAACAAAACAAAACAAAACCATGAAACAAACCCCAAACCTTACTCTAACACTCTTAAGCAAGATGACCTTGACCTTAGCAAACATCATACCACAGCGATATATATGCACTCATGTTTATAGTAGCGCAATTTGTTACAGCTAAATCTTGGAAACAACCCAAATGTCCATCACCTGAGGAATGGATAAAAACGTTGTGGTATTTTTATACAATGGAGTATTAGTCAGCTATAAAGAAAGATAAACTCGAGGCTTTTATAGGTAAATGGATGCAACTAGAGACCATACTCATAAGTGAATAAATCACATTCGCTTATGTAAACATTGTATTGTCTCCCTACATAAGAAACTGAAAGAGTAAATAAACCCAAAAAGTACAATAGATGTGAAAGGGAAAGAAATTGCTCAAAAGGTAAGAACAACTGGGATGGGGGAAGGAAAAGAAGAAAGGGAAAAAAAAGAAAGGTATGTATATATACACAAGATAGCTAAGATAATTGTACTACTAATTTCTACTCGTTCATTGAAAAGAGCAGTTAATGCTTATATTGTTTGATCAATTTTGCATGCCAGTACCCAGTAATCTGAGCTACTACTTTGAAGACAACAATATGCAATGAAATAACCATTGTTGATTTCCTATCTTCTTGTTTTGAAATTCTGCATCTTTTATTGTTTTGTTTCTCTGTCTTTAAAACAAACTTAAAAAAATAAGCAAAATTCCTCACAATGGTACCTTCTTTAGGACCAAAACAATCACTCCTTAGTTTTCTTATGATTTGAACGATAGCCTAATGTGTTGATTTGTTTAGCTCCCCCAAATTTTATCTCTCCTTTTAAAGAGCTCTCTGCATCCTTTCTTTTGGATATTTGTGTCTATTTTGTTTTTGAAATCTCACTCCTGATACCACTCCAGTCTCTGCAGATGGTGGGTGGTTCCCCTGCCCAGGTGGTGAACTGTTCAGCAGGTTGAGATTGCCTTCTCCACTATCAGCAGGGAGCAGTGTTAACACATGAGTCCTTGAGCTTTGTTCTTGTAAAGTGATGACAGTCTCCTGCACAGAGGCACTCCCCTGCTTCACTAGGGCAGCATAGAGGATATTGGGCTGTCCCTACTTCCATTAAAGACACCTATTACCGAAGACCACAATCACTCTCTCCTGATTTTCAGGACAATGCCATTGACAGGATTTCTAGAAGAAATTCTTACAGTCCATCCTCTGCTGAGATTAAGAGATGTTAGACACAAATGAACAGGCAGGCAAATCAATTCAATAATTTAAACTGTGAAATTTAAAGGTTTGTTTTTAGAGAAACAGTTCTCAGAGGATTGGGTATACTTCATCTTAAGTGTATGTGAATTTAAGTTCTCCATCTTATTTGTTTGAGTTGGACTAGAGAGCCTATACTAAAATACATTTCCTTAGAAGATATGAAGCAGCAAGGTGCTATAGGTTAAAACTAACAAATGAGGTAATGAGAAACAGCTAAATTATTAAATAGTTGTCTAACCTTGAGGAAATTAGGCAATTTCTCTACAGCAGTTTACTCCTCTGTAAAATCATCTTTGAGGTCGCATTTTTAAGTAATCCAAGATGCTATGATCATAAGTTCCGAAGGTAGTTTTAGCCAAGACAATATCACCCCAAAATAGAACTAGCATCACGAGCAGGTTTAAGTTATTTTTGATCATGGAGAATGGATAGATCTCAAATTGGAGATGGTGCTACTGGGGAAAACAGACCCAAGCAAGCTGCTGCACAGTAGAACCTGGAGCCCTGGGTATTGAAAGGAAAGAGCTCACATCGATGAACGTGAGAATATCTTACAGATGCTCTGTGCCCCTCAGAATCATGGCTGGTGTTGCTTTTGAGGCTACGAGATGAAGCCCCTCTTACATGCTCTCTGTCTTGTCTGCCAGAAGCTGACAAAGGGGGTATGCACATTTTCCATAAGGTCAGCCGTTATCTGTTTATCAGCTTCTTCACAGACGGACGGTTCTTTTCAGAAAGGACTTTTCATGTAGCATGTTCACTTACTGTCTGCATCTTACCCGTCCACTTCCTCTCCCCCTCCATCTAAGAATCACATAGGAGTAAAATAAAGTGGTCTAGACATATTTTTAAGATTGGAACATTTTTTCCAGACTATGATAGGACAACTCTAAATGTGATGCAGCTGGATTTTCCCTGGGTGGCCCGTGGTGCCTCAAACCCTGACTCTCTAAGTAACCTAAAATTCAAGTTCAGGTCTTTAATTACAATGAGTAGAGACAACTTTTTAACCTTGCTTGCATGAGCAAGAAGTTGTCTGAATGTATGGGGATGTTAAGGGGCCCTAGGATTTTGTTTCTTCAGGACCAGAAACCATCTTTGTAAGTTCTCTTCTCTTTTCTTCTCAGGGCTCTGCTGATAATAACTTGGTAGAGAATAAATTAGCTCCCTCCTTTCCTCAGATTGTGATGATTGGCTGAGTGGAACTATAAATGTCATCCTGAAATAAATAAATATATGCAAATGTAAACAAAAGTAAATCCATTCATCCATTCATAAAGTAGTAATGGTTGACATTAACCAGCAATTTGGGAGAGACAGGGTAAGGTAGGGAAATGTATTAGAGATATAAAATAGGGAAGTTTAAGAAATAACTACATTCTTGGTAATACATTTTGTAAAATCAGGTGTTTACCAGAATATAACTAAAATACTCTTTGGATACCTCAGTATCGAAGATAATTGTAAATGAACAAAACCAACCAAAATAGTATTATATCATAGTATATTTTTGGACACAATTTACTTATTTCATTTATGTTCCACTAAGTAAAAATAAATTAAAAAAAATTCTAATCAGTCTGTGAATTTAGTAGTTGTGCGGCCTCCTGCCTAAGGATGTAATTAAGCTTAGTTCATTATCATGTGGCCAGAAAGTACACACACACACACACACACACGCACACACAAACACACACACACACACACACCTTCAATGCACATGTTCCTGTGAATTGTAACTACTCTTAAAAGATTAAAGTTTCAATAAATGATTGGGAATATACGCAGGCTGTGGAACAAATATTTTAAAGACATTTTAGACTTTGGACCAACTGCAGGCTGCTATGTTTTTATGGCAGTCACACAAAAGAATGAGATATTTTGTTCTGATAGAATTGAAAATCATAACAAAGGCCATGTGCAATATTATGCGACATTTGTTCTCCACTCCAAACATTATTAAATGAAAATGTAGATTTTATGCTTTTAAAGAGCATGTATCTTACTCTTCTTCTCCTTTCAGTGTTTATCATATAGATTAACACTAAAACCACTGAATTTGTTTGGAGAGCAGGGATTTTAGTTGTGTACTAACTTTTAAAATCACTCTTAGCCATGATGAGAGACTGCTTCAAATTCTCTTACTGAACTTTATGAAGAGAATGTATGGCAGGAGATGAAGTGCTGAATAAGATACTGAACACCTGTTCAGCATTGCTTTGACACAAAGGGATCCTTTATCAAATTTGATTTATCCCTTCAACTAAAAGTGCAATTAAAAAATTTGAAAGTAAGGCTAGGCCATATAAAAAAATAAGGTCACTATCTACCTTTAAATGCATGCATAAAATGTGTAAAACGTGAGACCATCTCTCTCTCTCTCTCTCTCTTAGTTCTTCTTTATCACACTTGAGGTATTTTTTTTCTTTAAAAGCTCCAATTATCTGATAGAAATGTCACCGTTTGCATTATGATTAGATGATGCAAGGATGATTAGAAAGAGAAATTTAAATGCAGCACTAGCAGAGAGCTTATTTGGCCATGTTCTTATTTTCCCACGTACGGACTTACTGTCAGGAGCTTCTCTAACCTTCCAGTATGTCCTGGTGGTAAATGTGCTGGAAGTTTTTTAAATGCCAGGCTGCTCTTCACGTCATCAGCAGGACCTTCCTTAGTCTGGAGAAGCCTTCTTTGTTAGAATGTAATGGAGGGGGGTGGTGGTTAATGCCTGATCCAATCTTCCCATCTTCAGTAAGGTGAAAGAAACTTCCTTGTGTTTCTGAGGCCAAATAGACTTGATCCTCCAAGTCTAGAGTCACTTGTGAAGCAGTCCACACACTGTGGGCATTTCTAGATGTCTTTTTTTCTTGTTTGTTTGTTTTGTTTTTGTTTTTTTGTTTTTCTTCTGGTTCCAGGAATCGATGTCACAACCTTGCTCTTGCCAGGCAGGCGCTGTGCTGCTGAGCTAAATCCCCAGCCCCTAGATTTCTTGATCGATAGTCATTACCTGGGCTGGAGAACTTCTACAATGCCTGACAGATGTCACTGTCTGGGATTTTTAGAATCAAGGCAATTATTCAAGGAAAACTTAAAATGTATAGTTTGAGTACCAATACATTTTGCTACATCTTTCATGTAGAAATGTCTCCCAGCTGCAGGTGTTCTGTGTCGGTGCCATTCTGGAAGAAGAGCAGGGGAGGTGTAGCGTTAGACAGTTCATACTCAAGCTTTGGCTTTGCCACTTGGTAGTGGTATGATACAGGTAGTCTCACTTCTCTGACTCCAGTTTTTTTCATGTGTAAATGTGGAAGGAATAATACCTGCCACATGGAGTTACTAAGAAATTTAGAGGTAGTACATACACAGTGCTTGGCATGTAATTGTTGCTAATTTAATGACAGGTTTTCATCATATTTGTTACTATGTTTGACAATTCCTCTCCATCAAGTTAAAGAATGTCTTTGTAGTCTTAATAGGTCAGAGCTCTGGTCCCCATTTTCCTCTCTCATCTGTTTATTTCATTGCTTACATTGGTGCTTACTATGCCTTCTCAAGGGATAATTCAGAACCGAAATTCCAAATTTCCTTTGCACTTAAGGTAAGTTTACTTACACCTTTGACTTAGACGCTCTCAATAGCACTTCCACTGAGGGGACATGTGTGTCTTAATTACTTTCTCGTTGCTGGGACAAAATACACAACACCCGCAAGTTAAAGGAGGAAAGGTTTACATTAGCTCACAGTTCGCAGAGGTTTTAGTTCCTAGTCAGCTGGCTCCAAGGCAGGGTGGCACGGCAGAGAGGCATGGCAGAGGAGAAGCAGTCCACGATATGGCAGGCAAGAAGAAGAGACTTCTTCCTTCTTTTGCTTTTTATTTCTTCCAAGCTACAAACCTATGGGTTGGTGTTACCCATATCCAGGATGGATCTTCTGGTATCATGCACCCTTGATCCTTCATTACATACCTTGATCCAGTGACTCCCAAAAGCTCCACCTATGAGTGCATGAGGCTTTGGGGAGACATCTAGATATAAGCTGTAACAAGGTGGGACCAGAAGTGGTGATCATTTCACAGTATTTGCAGGGTTGTGTGTCTGAGGCACTGATAGCAATGATTGAAGTGTATCCCTGCTGGTGGTAAAGGTGGCTTCCTGATGTTAGGGAATTTTGGTGGAAACATTGTTCCTTATCCTTGAGAATCCTGTACCTAATATCCTATGTTAACTTCCTCTTTTTCTGCTGTACTTCTTTAATATAGTCTAGTGAATTTCAATTTTGTTTTGCTCCATTTTGGTAAGAACTCTGTCTCCAATATGTAGACCCATTTCTACGCTACTTTTAATTCTTCCTATTTCGTTTTACAATTCCCTTCCATTTCCACCCTTTCCCAAATCATACAGGGGGTTTTAGACTCTGTTAATTGTAGACCTCATTATAAGTCCTTTCTATTTGGTTATCACCACACATAAAAAGACAGTGTACTGACATTTAGACTTATTCATTGTCTTCCTCCCTGAAACCTGTCCTTTCATCAAAGTTTTATACTTTGGTGAATGGCCTCCCAGCACCAGCTGTTCAAGACTGAACAGTGGAAGCTTTGTTTCTCTTTCCCTAGTCTCTTCTACACATGTAGCCACGCTGCTGTGTTGCTGAAACCTCTCCTTTTCAGTCTCATCTCTCTGCTCTCATTCAGATTCTTATCCTCTCCATGGTATTGTTATAACCTCCTGCCCGCCTTGTCCTCCCCTTCTTTATCTTCTCTTCTGCAAAAATTCAATCTCTACTATAAGAATCTGGTTTTTGTTTGTTTGTTTGTTTGTTTTGTTTTTTTGTTTGTTTTGTTTTGTTTTGTTTCGGGAACTGGGAATCGGACTCACGACCTTTCACTTGCCAGGCAGGCGCTGTGCCGCTGAGGTAAATCCGCAGCAGCTGAGAATCTGTTCTTATTACTCCTCTGCTCAAGATTTTAGTTGTTCCTCAACACCTGAGGAAAGAAAATGCAAACCTGTTTGCACGTAGCCCTCACACTGCGGATTAGGTCTCTTGTCTAGTACAGTGGTACCTTGATTCACGAATTTAACTTATCCCACTATTCTGGGGAAAATGGCTGCATTCATGTTCCTCACCCAGGGCAGAACGGAAGCAGAATTTTGCCAAACCCTTCTGTTTGCAAACTGAATTGTTTGTGAAGAGGACGTGCCACTATTTCCTTTCAGTATCATTTTACAGCCTTCCTGTAATTTCCCCAAACATTGAGTACTATACTTCTTGTGAAAAAGGGTCATCCTTTTATCTCTGCAGCCTATCTATCTAATGTGTGGCTGGTGCTTACTAAATATTTGTTGAGTGAATGACTGAATGAGGGCTTTTCTTCCTGGAGGGGCCGCACCTCTGTATTTTTGTTCAAGCTCTGGCGGTAGGCTATGGTGGTGGTTTGTTTCTCTCTACATCTTTGTGTTGTATCTGTAGGGCCTGTTCATTCTCTCCCACTTTCAGACCTGCATTTTATTAATTGGAGACCATATTGCACCTATTTTTTTGTAACAGACAAAAGTTGTACGTCTCCCTACCGTTTGGGCAAAGATAGAAAAGTTCTGGGCAGCTGCAAATAGCACGCTTAAGAGAGAAGGGAGGCAGGGGTGTAAAACCTTAAGTGTGATGGGATTAAGTCTGGAAGGGCCTTACATGTTAAGACGGGACACTGGCGTTTACAACAGGCAACAGAGCTGCAGTGAAGGATTTGGAGCACAGGCCGCCATGTTAAATATCTCTCGTGGAAAATTCATCTGGCAGTGTTTTGAAGAACCAACTGAAGGGGAAAGGCAGGCAGCTCAGACATAAAGCTGCAAGAATATAAGAATACAAAAGGAATAATAACATAAAATGGTAGAGCAAAATTCAAACATGTCCGAAAACCAGGGAATAATGAAGAGAACTGTTGATATTGATGACCGGTTCTACTCAGGCAACCATCTAGCCAAATCATTCTACTCATGGGATTTAACATAACATTTTTATTCAAAGAGCAAAGCTTTCAACATGATAATAGAATTACACATATTATGTCTAGTTTACAACTAAGGAAAACAGCAAAATTTATATGGGATCTTCCCTGATATTATGTACTTAACAAGCACTAGGATACTAGAGCCCCAATTTCCCCTGTCAAGTATCAATACATCGCACAAGAGGGTCCTGCTTATCTCTTCCTTCTCTGATTTCTTACCACAACTGTTAGTTAGCAGATGTTAGCAGCACATCATAAATACCTTCATCGTGGGAAGCAGTAATGTATGAAGCACATGCTGATCCTTTTACTTCCCTCCCCTTCTCCACAGAGAGCATTTCTCTGTTTCCTTCTACCTTTTATTTTGCTTTTCGTATTATTTAAACTTTGGATCTCTCACATAAAAGAAGCCATATGCTATCTAACCTTCCATGCTGGATTTATTTCACTTAACATCATGACTTCTCTCCCCTTTTAAATTTCTTTTATGTCTGCTTTGTTTGCTTTTTGTATTCCTCTGTTAGCATTTCCTTCCTGTATTGTTCCCACGTCTCTCTTCTTTGCCATTGTGTCTCTTTTCCATCTTCCCCGCCTCTTCTCTCTTTCTCCTTCCCATCCCTGGGTCACTTGAGCCTCTAACGCTTCCTCCCATGTGCAGGGCTATGGTTCAGCAACTCCACCATCCCCACGGGAATATCCAAGGTAAGAGTGGAAAAATTTACCCAATTGCAGAAGCTGACGACAGCGGGAAGCAGAGCCCAACAAAAGATCAGTGAGCTTAACTCTCCCCTCCCTCCACCGGCCCCCGTGCCTCTTCCTGTCAGCCCAGCAAGCCCCGATGTCACAGCCTCACAATGGTGAGACTCCTTCACAGAGCGATTCAGCCCGACAGCCCATGCCAGGCAGCTTTCACCTCCCCGGCAGGCCCGCAGGGAGACAGCTATTTCTATCATCTGGCCAAGTGCAGCAGAGGATGTCTTTAGGGTGGGAGGTAAAGCCAAGAGAATCCGGGCATAGTATTCCAGGGCTCTATCTTATTTTTCTAAAAGTGGAAAACCAGACATGTCTAGATTTTTTTTAAACTAGGTATCAGAATGGGCGTCTTTCATTCTAAAAATGGGAGATGAGAAACAAACAAAAATGCTATTTCTGATGGAAATCGAATCACTAATTTCAGTCCACGGATTCTTGAGATGGTAGGAATTGCCCAGGTGGTTTCTATTACGTTTCCTGCTGATTGCCCGTTGCCTCCTGCAGCAAGGACAGAGAGATTTCAATACTCTAGACGTTGGTTGAAGGCCCATCATATGTATTCATTTTACATCATATTGAGAAGTGTAGGGGGAGATATGAGACTAAACACAAACAATCAAACATTCCTAAAATGACACAAAAATAAGTATAATCTGTGTGATGTCCAAACATTAGGAGGCTGCAACTTTCTCTCTGTAATAAATTTGGGAAGCTGGTTTTTCAGGATTATATTCACAATTATTTGAGCCTAATAAACTTTTTTTTTTTTTTTTTTTGCTTACGAGTATAACTTGATCCTAGATTTGGTGACAAATAACCATTGATTGTTTTGCGAAATCAACTTCAACTTCAAAGAAAGAAAATTCATTATAACTGATGCTATGTAGAAGAATGTACCGTAAATGTCATAGCACTGCGTTAAAAGTGACAGCAGAAGGAACGGGATCTGAATCCCAAAGCGACTACTTCGAAGAGAATAACATCCATTTGAAAGTATATTTTTGAAGGGTTGTTTAAAAAATAAAGTTTTGTTATTTTATGATTGTGCTATGAAGAAAAGACCCCTAAAATAGACCATTTTAAATTTTCTGACGTCTCTGTACACAAGCCATTTTAAAGAGTAGTGGAAAACAATAAGAACAATTGTGAAGTTAAAGAAGGGAGATCATATACCTAGAACTCTTGCAAAAGACATTTGAGAATGCAAGACCTCAAGTGAATAAAATTGGAGGAGCTGGAACATAAAATAAAGTGAATATCAACCAGACATGATAGCACATGCTTGTAATCCCAGCATTCAGAAGGCTGAGGCAGGAGGACCGCCTCGAGCTTGAGGTCACCCTGGGCTAGGTAGTGAGTCCAGGCCAACTTGAACTGCATGTCTCAAAAAAAAAAAAAAAAAAATAGAATATCAAGAACAGGTTAATGAAATGCCATCTTTAAACTGAGCAACTGATTGAAATAACAATCACAAAGAATGTTGGATATTGTTTTAAAATTCCTCTAATGGATGGTACAAAAGTTTTCTGTTTAATTTTTTATTTGATCTATAAAATAGTGCTAATTCTTGTTAGAAATCTTATGAAATAATATTGTAAACATTGCCTAGTACATTAAGATGCATTTTCTTAAAGGAAAAATGTCTCATGTAAAACTCATAATGTATAGGTCTCTTATAGTGCTGGATTCCCAGGATGCCAGAGAGGATAGTGACCAAGAAAGTCTTTCTTTTTCCACAAGAAAGAGCAGGCAGCCTTCCTACATAGCTAGCGATGGTAATTAAAGTATTCCCAGGTGGTAAGTAAAGATTAATAAACATTCAGGAAAAAGTAAGATTAAAAAATAAGCAATATATTTATTTCTTTAACTGTGATGTGGAAGTTAAGAAAGTCTAAATCTGCTAAATGACCTTAGTCTGACTGGATCTTTACTTTATAATCAGACATCCCAAATTTAGCTTTTTCTTCCAACAATTACATTTGGAACCTTTTGAATCTATTCATAGATTGAAGAAAACAAGAATGTAACTTTAATTTTGTCTCTAATTTCAAACAACTAAAGGCCTGAATGTCACTGAGCATCTATTACATGCAGAACACTGCAGGAAAATGGGTTATTTAATCCTCAATCATGGATATCTTACCATTTAGCATTCCTACCAGCAATGGAGAGTATTTCACACTATCATCAGACTTTTTGTCAGTATCTTTTATTTTGATCATTCATGAATAGATTTGTAGTGATATTTCATTGTTTTGATTCTCTAAAACCTTATGATTTGGGCATCTTTTACATGCTTATTTGCCATCTACATCTCTTCTTCAGTAAGGTGTCTGTTCAGACCTTTTGCCCATTTTTTTGTGTTTGGGTACTTGTCTTTTGATTATCAGATACGCGTTTCCTAGATGCTTTCTACCAATCTACCACTTTTACTTTCTTTGATTCAATTAACTGCTTTTTGTGGAGCAGAAGTTTTTAATTTTCATAAAATCCAGCTTATAAATTATTTATTTTATGGATTATGCTTTTGATATTGTGTCTAAAAGTTAAAACAAAACTCAAGATTTTCTTCTAGGTTATCTTTTAGTAGTTTCAAAGTTTTGAAACTTGTATCTGTATCTGTGATTCATTTTGAGTCAGTTTTTGAGGAAGATGCAAAGGAACCTAGTTCTACATTCTTGTTTGTTTTGTTTTGCACATAAATATCCAGTTGTCCAGCAATGTTTTTTGAGAAAAATGTCTTTGCTCTATTGTACAGCCTTGTCTCTTTGTGAAGTATCATTGACTATATTTGTTTCTGAGCTCTCTATTATGTCCCAAAGATCAGTCTGTATTTTTGCCAATATCATGCTGTCTTTTCAATTTATTGCAGTACTGGGGATTGAATCCAGGACCTTTGCATTGAGCTGCATCCCCAGTCCTTTTTATTTTGAGAAGGAATTTTGCTAACTCGCTGAATTGTCCAGGTTGAGCAGATCCTCCTGCCTGTGACTCCTGCCAGTTCTGGACTTACAGGTTTGCACCACCACACCTTGTTTATCTTGATTACTATTGCAATACAATAAGTCTTGAAGCTGGGAAATGTCAGTCCCGACTTTGTTCTCTCCTTCAGTTTTGTGCTGGATAATCTGAGTCTTTTTCCTCTCTCTATACACTTTAGAATCAGTTGCCAACAGTCACTAAATAACTTGCTGGAATTTTAATTGGAATTGTGTTTAATATGTAGACCAGGTTGGGAAGAACTGACATCATGACAATACTGAGCTTTCTTACCAGTGAACATTAACTATCTGTCCATTTATTTAATTCAGTTTATTTTTTCTCGTACAGATCCTGAGCACACTTTGTTAGATTTGTAACTAAATGTTTTATTTGGGAGATGCTAACGTAACCGATATCTTGCTTTACATTTCAGATTCCAGTTGTCTATTTCTGATAGGTAAGAAAGTGGTTAACTTTTGTATATTAACCTCACATTTTGCCACCTTACCTCATTGCAATCAATTGTTAGCAAGGTTTCTCTCTTGCTTTTTTTATTTATTGGCATGTATTTACATACAAAATTATGTTCTCTGTGAAAAGAAAGTTCTATTTCCTCCTGCCCACTATGTATACCTTTTCTTTCTTTCTCTTTTTCTTTCTTTCTTTCTTTCTTTCTTTCTTTCTTTCTTTCTTTCTTTCTTTCTTTCTTCCTTTCTTCCTTTCTTCCTTTCTTCCTTTCTTCCTTTCTTCCTTTCTCCCTTTCTCCCTTTCTCCCTTTCTACCTTTCTTCCTTTCTTCCTTTCTTCCTTTCTTCCTTTCATTCTCTCTCTCTCTCTTTCTTTCTTTTTTGTCTGATACAGTTTTCAGGAGGGTTATTGGGATAAAGCAGGTAAAACACATGGCATAGCTAACAAACTCCCAGTAAGAACTTGATAAATATGAGCTGTCAATTTAAAAAACAACAAAAGATAATGGTGAGCTCTTTTAGTTGTAAATAACATTGGAAAAAAATGAATAGAGTCAGGCGTGGTGGTGCATACCTATAATCCCAGCACTCACAAGACTGAAGCACAAGGATATCTGTGATTTGAGACCAGCTTGGGCTACATAGTGAGTTCAAGACCAGCCTGAACTGCAGCCTGTCTCAAAAAAAAAAAAAAATACAGTAGGAAGACTAAAGAGTCTTTCAGTGACTGATAATGTTTCTCAAGGATGTAAGAGATAACTTAAACTCATTTATTGCCTACAGAGATAAGGTCTTCTAAGTCTTATCCTTTAGGAAGTGTGCATTGGCTCCTCAACTTGCACCCCACTCATTGGGTATTCTTAGGTGCTCCCATAGTGTCTATACCTCACTATCCTAATGTTTACCATAACAGAGTGACATTTTCCAGATATAGGCAAGGCTCTAGGGTTCTCACAGCAAGAAAGCAGTGCCAGTGCTTGGTATGCAACAGGCAGTTAATAAATACAGGTCAAATCAGTCAATGAGTGAAATAAGACTGCAGTAGAAAAGTAATAGGGGGGTACCCTTTGGACTGAGAGGTCATCTATTATACTTACATGGTATACATTATGCTGTGTTCGGGGACGTGAAATAAAGGTAAACCAACTGTACTTAATATTCAGGGGCGGGATAATGAAGCAGGGCATATGAGAGGGGCCTGTCTTGTCATTTGGGACATAGGAGGTCCAGGCAGCACAGACAGAGCACCGGCCGAATCCCCATGTTCCCGGGCGCACAGGGCTCAGGGTTGGGAGCTAGCGTGAGTGAACCAAGGCAGCAGTGAGTGCTTTGTTTCCAATTCATAAGATTTGGGGGATAGTCTTTAATTGAGAAGTTTAATGTGGAATGAGGGTTTCTGTTTGGCAAACCCATTTTTAATTCAATAGAATTTTCTATGATCATATCTTTCTTTTGTTATGGAAGCCTGACCTTTAAAAATAGTGAATACATGAAAATAATTTAATGGTTTTCATATTTTTCTTTTTCCTGTGTTAATACCTTATCTAATTCCATCTCATCTGGCTAAAGTGTTAGGAGGTTTCTTGCTTAGCCTGTACGGTTCCTTTTTGACTATGAACCCCAGATGTATAGTTATTTTTTAAATGTATGCTTGCATGGCTCCATTTTTCTTAATGTGGTGTTTAATTGATACCATTCCAGTTCTATTTTATGTTTCTAGTCAAATAAATGTTCGTTATACCACACTTCTAATTCAGCACTGAGAAAGCTAGAAAATGGTCAAAACTAGAAAGATGTGTGTGTGTATGTGTGTGTGTGTGTGTGTGTGTGTGTGTGTGTGTGTGTGTGTGTACGCAAGGGAGCAGCCCATATATATGAGGCAGTGATCTGTTGTAAAACTTTGGCACTGCCTACGTCACTACATGCCCTGTATGTCTGTATAGGATCATAGCGAATCTGTGTGTAACATTTACTGTTGATACTGCCAAAATCCTGAATTGAATTCTTTCCAGAAATGTTAAGGTTTGCGTTTATTGTTTCAAGTTAATGACTACGCCTTTCATTCAAGGCAAAGAAAGGGCTGAAACCATATTATGTGGCCTTAAACCACACAGCAATTTTCCTTGTGAATTTTTTTTTTGCTATTTGAGTTTAGTTTGTATAAAATAATCAAAACACTCTGTAGGAATTATAAGCTTCTAAAGTGTTTTATCCCCACAGAGCAGTTTAGATCACGTGTAGGCAGTTCAGGACTAAGAAAGCATTGACTTAATTTATTGTAAGCATTAGAAATCAAAATTAACATTAAAAACGAACTCCTTGTGACTTTTTCTTTACAAGATGAGATTATTCAAAACAAATACACGGGATTTATCAGCTTTGGGTGCTTTTAATTTGGCTGTACAATGGGGGTAGGTAAGAAGTTTGGAATCAAACTTGGATAATTTATAGTTAATTCTGAGAATCATCAAAACATCAAGACTTAAAGCCTTACTGATAAACATTTTGGTTACAGTGTTATTTTATGGGATAATTTCTAATTTACACTTTTATATACTTGTTGGCTTCTAGGAAGATATTATTGGTAACCTTTTCTTCAGAGTTGTTCTTTAAGACTAGCAGAAATTTGTGTTTTTAAAAGTGTTATGCTCAGGTATTTGTTCACTGTCTTTTTGGATATAAACTTAATATACAATAAACATGTATATCATGTGAATGCTTACATATGCATAGAGTAATTCATTGAGAGTTATAGCTTGTACAGTATGGTGGAAGCTTGCTCAAAAGGTCTGTCCTAATTGCTGGCTTGCTTAAATTTTACTTCAAAAGCAAAGTAAAATAAAGTAAAATACCTTTCCTACAAGTTTAAATCCATCAAAACTTCTCTGTAGTAAATGGATTACATCACTTGCTACTGATACATTACAATTCTATAACTATTAAGTAATAACTCATATATCTGTGGCTTGTAATTCTCTACAAATGAAATTCATGTCTCTATGTGTTTTAACACCCCTTTTCATACATTATGCACTTTTTTTCAGAAAATAAGAGCCAACTTTTCTAAAATAAATATAAAAAATATCAAAAGGGACTTGTTAACTCTAAAGTTGGTGTTCTACAATATGGGATGAAAATATCTTTATTTAGTACTGCACACTTTTGAGAAACAACTGGATATTTTTAAGGTGACAAGTCTATAATTATTTTAGGAATATTGTGTTTGTTTTATGAAATCCATGGCCATTTCTGTTTTCCTTGCAGTACAGCAATTTTGTGAAGTGCAATTTGCTTTAATTTGTGTGGACAAGAACTGTGGATTATATTATGCAATTAATATTCCAAAATATAAATTTATATCAGTAAATTCAGAGATGGCATATGACCAAATATAATGACTCATGCTTAAGAAAACAATAGTTCATTATAGTTTAGAAAGGTGGAATATTTTAAAAAACATGACCAGCCTTCCAAGGGTAATCTGAGGTTTGTACAGATTTAAGACATTTTGTTTGTCGTCTGTAGAACTAGTTGAGGCTTGGTGTTCCTGAGGGTGCTTATCTAGAACAGTTTACTCTTCTGAAGGCTGAGGAGGACAGTAAAAAAACCAAAGCAAACACTAATACCTACTCGCTGATTCCTCTCAGATTTTCCACTCTGTGTTTGCTAATACATTGGAGGATAAATGTTTGCAATAATAGATATATATATATCTGCTATAACTTATATATAATATATATAGAAATATATATTATATAATTCTAATACATATATATATAATTATAATTGTGTAACACAGTACTAGGTAGCATTATACAGGAGTAAGGGACACCTATTTTTGTTATGTGTTCTGAAGGGCACAGAAAGATCACCTCAGGCCTTATGTTAACTCCTGTATCAGTTACCTATGTTACCTACCTTTCTATCATAAAAATTATTCTACCTTTTTCTCATAAAAATGTATTCATAAAAATTATTGTTACCTTTTTACCATAAAAATTATAAAAATTATTCAAGCATTATCTTCAGAAATAAGACTACCTTAAAGAGTTCTTGACTGACATGTTAATAATTTTATATATTTCTCCAGTACTTTGTAATTTACCAAGTTCCTTACAATTCTGGGGACCACTGTTGTTTCCCTATTAGCAGTGAGGAGCTAAAGCTTAGAGAAGTTGCATAGTTTGCTCAGGGGCAGAGAGCTAGCTGACGATGGCAGCTTCTGACACCAAAGGTAGTATTTCATTATATTACAGCAAAGATATAAGAAACTACTGGCTCACTAGTTCACGTGCAGAACAGTTTAGCAGATTTGTTGGCATGTCTTTGAAGAAGCATGTCGGAGTTAGGTGGCCAGTGGAAAGACGCTTTTATGTCACAGGAAAGAGAGAAAAAATCAAGAACACTGGGTACCTGGGCTTGGGTGAGGTGTATGGTTGAGGTTGGAAATGGAGATGAAAAAAGGAATTGAGAAGACAAAGTTAGAAATTCTATGGCCAACCTCACTCTAAGATTGCTCCCAGCATTGGAAGAGTCCATCTCTCTCATCTTGCTACACTGGTGCAACTTCATATTTCAATACATGTATGTATAAGGACGAGATTATAAACAGCATGTTCATCACCTGAAACATTTTTTGTGTTGGGAACTTCAAAACCCTCTCAACTACATGTTTTGAAATATACAGTTACCTAGTTCTTCCATTTTGAGAAGTAAATTTAAAAAGGGAATTTAGACTTTTGCATTTTACAGACACTTTCATGATCCTTAGGCAAAAACAAACAACAAAAAAGCCCCAGACACATGGTATTCCATAAGTACTCCATGAATGGTCTCAATGATACAAATAAGAAACTCTGATATTTCCTGCAGGTGCAACTTTTTTATTACATTCATCAGGCCATAACATCCTGTTGGCTTCAGGCAATAATGGATTCCAACTTCTTCCACCCAAAATTATATCCTCTCTATTCCACAAGTATTTTGTGAAGACTAAATATGATAATGCTTATGGAATATTTTATGAAAAACATGCAAGTTTAAAGAAAATATTTGTCAAAGTTGTCAAAGAAAATAATTATTAAATTTAAAGAAAATAATGAGAAGATAATTTCTTTAAATTTTTATTGTTATTAGGAATACTATATATCTAAAACACAAGGACAGAATACCACAGCAGAACTCCATTTCAAGTTGACTTGTATGAACACGTTCTGGTTAGTCTTTTTCAATGAACACGAAACATAGCATAATGCCACATTAAAAATCAAAATACATTCAGGAGCACATAGAAAGAAGATAGAATTTAAGTAGTTTGTATTTTCTGTTGTCATATCTTAATATAAAATTAAGTACTTAATCCTCCAGGTGTTATAGCTTTACAAAGTATGTTCATATCTAGTAGATCTTGTCCGTTCCTGGACCATATGACTTTCCATGTGCTATTTATCATGATATTTAAATTCAGAAAGTGTACACACACACACACACTCACACACACATATACAACTGAGTAATTTTTCTTTTAGGATTTTGAGTGTGATTGTTTGGAGGATTAACATCTTTAAAACACTGATCTTTTCCAACTTCTGAACATAGTATATCTTTTAATTCATTTATAGTCTCTTTCTTGCCTTTCAGTAAAATGCATAGTTTTCCAGTAAATGTCTTGCACACTTTCCTGTGTATGTCACATTTTTGTACTGTCTTAAATGGTGTATCTTCTGAGATATCAATTTTTATCTTTGTTGGTGATACATTAAAACAATAGTTTTTTTTAAAGATTTTGCATCCATTAGCTTTAAAAAGGTCTAATTATCATAATTTAATTTAAAAATGATTTACTCATAAGATTATGCAATCTGAAAGTAATGACAATATTGTTTATTCTCTAATCCTTCTAACATTCACCTTTCTATTTCACTCTAGCCATGCCCATCTCTTATCCTTTCCTCCTACGCTCCCACTACATTGAATCTTATTTTTATTTATCTAATGTTTTGAAAGACTGTGTAATCATACACATGTATACATTTAAAGGGATATTTTAATTGTTTATAACTTTCTAAAAATACAGGGCTGTTCAAAACCACTGTTGCATTATTTTGTACTTCTGCATGAAGAAAGTAGAGGTAATGCTTTCTTGATCTTTGATAGTGAATTATTTTTAAATGATTAATAACTGTTCATAACAAAGTTTAAATGAAGTAATAAATACATATTATAAAAAGCACAGACTCAAGCAGATATTTGTATAACAATGTGCGTACTTACTTACAATAGGTAAAGTTGGAGAAAGCCCAGCTGTCCTTGGACAGATGAATGGATAAGTAAAATGTGGCATATGCATGCGATGACTATTATTGTAAAATATGGGTGACCATTGAAGACGTTATGCTAAGTGAAATAATGCAGACACAAAAAGAGAAATGCTGTGTGATTCTACTCAGATGAGGGTCTGAGGTTGAATAAAACCATAGAGAGAGAAAGAAGGACAGTGTTTAACAGAAGGACAGTGTTTAACAGAAGGACAGTGTTTAACCGAACAACAGTGTTTAACATAGCTTTCAGTGAAGGCTATGAGGAGCTGATTAACGGGCACAAATTTTTCTCCTTGGGTTTATAAAAAATTTTGGAGGAGAAAGAAAAGGAAGTAGAAAGGATTAAGAAGTGTATGTGTAGGCACCGACTTCCCATGGTGAATATACTCATTATTAATCACAAACATGTACTAATACAAATTTTTTTTAAATTCTGGAGAGCCATAGCAGTGGTGGTTGCACAACACTGTGAATACACTTAATATCACTAAATTGTACACTTAAAATGGTAAATATTACTTAATATATAGTTTACCAAAAAATACATGCTATAAACCTCCAAGGACTACAATCAAAAGCATAAGGGAAATTACAAAAAAAAGCATAAATAATTCAGTAGTAAAATGAACAAAAACCACACACTGGAAAAGAGTATTATGAATGGAGTATGATGAATCAACACCTGAAGAAATATTAAATCTCATTTGCAACAGGGGGATGCAATTAAAAACTACACCGAGATGGCATTGAACATATGAATTTCACATTTTTTAGTGGCAAATATTGAGAAGCCCAAGAACTCAAGTGTTGGAAAGGATGTGGAATATTTGTTAATTATTGGTTGATTATCAGTTAGTATAACTACTTCAGAAAATAATTCAGCATTATCTTGTAATCTGAATACTCACAAGTGGTACAGCTCATCAATTCTATTCTTAGATGTTTTTCCAAAAGGAACTTGACCCTCTAGCACAGGTGATATGTGTAATAGTCTGTAGCAACATTACAATGGCAAAAACTTGGAAAAACCCAATCGCTCCTTGAAAAAGAATAGATAAATATATTTTGGTTCATTCAAGTAGTGTACCATCGTATGACAATCAAAATGAACTGCTTAAGGCCTCCCCAAAATATAAATGAACCTTTAGACCTTCTTAGAATACTACATGTGTTTATTAGTTAATAATTTTTAATATTTCATCTTATTTAGTACATCTATTTAAGGCTATAGCTTCCTTCTAATTATAATTTAAACTGTATCTTATATGCTGTATCCAATACGTTTGCTACTGCCTAATTCAAAATATTTTTCTTGTTTTATTTTTTTTATTTTTATTTTTTTTTCCGGTACCGGGAACTGAACTCACGACCTTGCGCTTGCCAGGCAGGCACTTTGCCGCTGAGCTAAATCCCCAACCCCCTCAAAATATTTTTCTGAGTTTTAAAATTCCCTCCCTCTCTCTTTCTCTTTCTCTGTTCCGTTCTACTTTCTGCTTCCTTCCTTTTTCCCCCTAACCTCCTTTAATTCTTTCTTTCTCAAATGCATTACTTAGAGTTTGTATCTTAATTTCCATATATTTTTCTACTTATCTCTTCTTAAATTTGAGTTTTACTTTAATTTCAGACAACATAATCTCTACAATTTCATTTCTTTGAAAAGTGTTGTGATATGTTCTATGTCCCAATGATATACTCATATAAGATACTTAAAATGGACAAATTCAATTTCAGTTTCTACAAATGTGGAATAGATGCTTAAAAACATTTAAAGTGAGTGTATATTCTATGGTTCTTTCATGTAATATCCAATATATACCCATTAGTTCAATTTTCTTAATTGTTTTGTTGAAATTTTCTTTTTCTTTCTTCTTTCTTTCTTTCTTTCTTTCTTTCTTTCTTTCTTTCTTTTTCTTCCTTCCTTTCTTCCTTCCTTCCTTTCTTTCTTTCTTCCTTTCTTTCTTTCTTTCTTTCTTTCTTTCTTTCTTTCTTTCTTTCTTTCTTTCTTTCTTTCTTTCTTTCTTTCCTCCCTTCCTCCC
>NW_004955423.1:17823753-17854018 GCF_000276665.1 Chinchilla lanigera
TTCCTCCCTTCCTCCCTTCCTCCCTTCCTCCCTTCCTCCCTTCCTCCCTTCCTCCCTTCCTCCCTTCCTCCCTTCCTCCCTTCCTCCCTTCCTCCTCCCCCATCTCTCTCTCCTTCTGTAGTGCTGGTGCTCAAACCCATGGCCTCACACATGATAAGACAAATGCACCACTGAGCTACACCCCTAGCTATTCATGTATAACTTTACTAATTTTTATCTACTTACTGTTTCAGAAACAGAATTGTTTAGAAATATTTCACTATAATTAGAAACTTGTTTATTTTTTTGGTTGCATCATATTTTGCCTTTATCTTATGGCAACCAAATGAGCAAACACCATGAAATGGAAAAAACTGTGGCTAATCAAGAGAGCTATTAAATGTCTTATTAATTAATTAGTTCTGAGACTATATTATATATTTCAAAATTGAGAAACGCTTTGGCTTAATGTCTGTTTTTGACTGTAACAGCTTTACTAGCTTTCTACTCATGAGTATTTCCTTGCTATACTCTGTTTTTAATTCCATTTTTTCCCATATCTCCATATTTTAAGAATTATTTTGTAAATAGCACTTACAGGCATTTAAGAAATCCAGTCTGACCCTTTTGCTATTTACTTGAGCCATGTAATCCATTTCATTTAATGTAATTGTTACCATATTTGAGTTTATACACGCTATCTTTAATTTTAGTTTTGTATTTACCCCATGTCTCTTACTTTCTCTCTTTTTATTTTTACTGTCAATTTACTTTAAGAAAAACAGTCTATAGTCCCTTTGGCTAGGTTGGAAGCCATAAATAATGTTTCTAATCTTTTCGTGGTTACCACCACTGTTGAAAGAAACATGAATTTTTTAACTACAGTTTAAAGTAAGTTCTTTTATTTCCTGCCCTGTCAGGTCAAAGACCTTACAGTGGGTACCTTAACTTCAGTATCTTACTGTAACTTATTGCTGTTGTGAATTTTTGTTTTTTACAGTATCCCTCATGGCATTATAGTTATTGTCCTACAAAGTCAAAGTTGTTTATATTTACATTCATGTTACCACACTCCTCATTCTCTGCATATCTCACTTTCCATCTGGAATCATTTCTTGGAGAAGAGTCTTTGAAATTTGCTTTAATGATAATCTGTTACAGTGAAAGTTTGGTTGTTGCACATTTTGCAGTTGTATTTATCTTTTTTTTTTTTTTTTGTCTTTTTTAGAGACCGGGTCTCGCTATGCAGTTCAGGCTGGCCTCGAGCTCACTTTGTAGCCAGGGTGGTCTCGAACTCACAATGATCCTCCGGCCTCAGCCTTCCAAGTGCTGGAATTACAGGCGTGTGCCACCACGCCCAGCTAATCATTATTCTTGAAAGATATTCTTACCGAGTATGAAGTGCTAGCTTTGCACTTTTTAAATTTTCCGTTAGCATATGAATTTATCTTTGCATTGTCTTCTGGCTTTGCTTGTCACTGTTGGAAAGTTAGCTGTCATTCTAACTCTAGCTCCTTTAGAAATAACTTTTTTTCCTGATACTTTCATGGCTTTCTGTTTGTCTTTGGGCTTTGCAGTTTCAAGGTCATATGTTTAGACACAGAATTATTTTTTTCTCTTTGCTAGCAGGGATTGGGCTTTGTGAATCCATTGGTTGTTGTCTTTCACTGTAGAAAACTCTCATCCATTTCAAATACTGCTTCTACCTGCTTGATCCTCACCTTTTCTTTTGGAAGTCTGATTTGATATGTGCTCTGGCCTCCAAATATTTTTTACTCTTTTTATGTATTTGATCTTATTCCCTTGGGCTAATTTGCATCTAGCCATTTTATTCTGACCTATTTTTTGTTTTGGATTCTCTGAGCAGCCAGGTGATACCTAATTATTGGATTTTTGATCACAATTATTGTGTTCTTCGTGTCTTGTATTTCTATTTAACAGTTTCAAATCTGCTATACCATTTCCACCTTATTTTTAACATTTTCCTTTATTTCATTCTGTTTCTGTAATTTAAATATTTTCTCATAACATATGGGCGGTAATTCTAATATATTAAGTTCCTGTGGGCCTCTTTTTGCTCCATATTATGTGCCGTGTCTCAATCATTATTCAACTTTAGGTATATGTAATTATTTTTGACTATAGGCTGCTCATTTGTGTTAGAAGATTTTGTGCAGGACTTTTCTGTGGAACAGTTAAATATGAACAGCTTTATTTCACGTGCTTTACCTCAGAATATTTGCATCTGCTTCTGCTAGTTTCCTGAAGACACTACCATTTCCAGATTACTTTCCACTAAATTCAAAACTCAAGGGATTTGGGACCACCCAATTGATGAAATTTTGACTATAAAAATACAGGGAAAAAGGAACTCTTCTACACTGTTGGTGGGAATGTAAAATAGTACAATCATAATGGAAATCAATGTGGAGAGCCCTCAAAAAACTGAAACTAGAAATTCCATTTGATGCAGGTATTCCCTACCTAGGCATCTTCTTGAAGAAGTTAAAGGCATCATTTTACAGGGACCCATGTGTACTCACATTTATAACAGCATAATTCATGATAGTTAAATTTTGGCAGTAGCCTATATGTTCAGTGTATATGGTTCTTTACCCAACAGGTGAATGCATAAAGAAGAAAGTTTTGTATTTAAACACAGGGGAGTACTACTCTATAGCAAAGAAAGATAAGCTTGAATCATTTGTATGAAAAGAGATGCTCCTTGAGAGCATAATGTTCAGAGAAATAATCACATATACACAGAAGGTTAAATATCACATGTTTTGTCTTATATGAGAAACTCAAAATTAAATAGAGAGCAAAATAAATGATAATAGGAAGTAGGGGAGATAAAGATTCCTCAAAGGAGAAGGGGATCAAGAGATGAGGCCATGAGGGAGGAGCTGAGGGAAAGGAAATAAGGAAAGAATTAAGATATGTCAGGTATATGTGGTGATTCCACACAAAGAAAGTAAACACGGATTGCAGACAGGTGCAAAAATGAGAAGGGACTTGAGACGCAAGAGGTGGGGAGAGACAGAAGGGAAAGAAGATAAAAAAGGAATTAAGATGTGTTACGGACACACATCAGCTTTCCACAGGGAATATAAACATTATGTACTACACACACGTACTAATAAAGTAAAATTTAAAAACAGAACATAAAAAATAGATGTGAGTCCTGACTTGAGTTTTCTGTTTCTCAGAAGATTAAAATGTTCCCCTCACTGCTGAGTAAAGTGACAAAGAAATCTGTCTTGCACTCACTAGGGGTTGGAACCGGGTGGGTTTTACTTATGAGTCACCTTTTAACAGAAAGTATGGGCCCTTGGGCTCCCACAATATTGGGGATGTCAGAATATAAGCTTCTTTAATGATCTGTTGGGCATTATTTGAGTTCTTACCCTCAGTTAGAATTTGGTCCTTTAATTGTCATGGTTTTTTAAGCTTGTTCATGATTTTAAGAAAGTTTTATATTTTATCCAGTATTTTAGACAGTTTTCAGCAAGACAATTGATAGGTCAACATTTTCAGCTGGTTATGTGACTGGAAGCCACTACAATCATTTTCATGCATATTTTATATGCCTCATTTTTCTTAATACTGTTATACGTTTCTTTAATGTGCCCAGTTATTAAAAATCTGTGTCAGAGAGTTCCTACACAACTATATAATTTTTCACCTCTCTTTTGTTTTTAAAATTATTAATACTAAAATTTTTAGTTTTAAATCCAGACCTACCTGTTCCCAGTAGGTCTGGATTTACCTTCAGGAGGCAATTTGTTGTCAGTTGTGTATCTATCAAGGTACAAAGTGTTTGTGTTGGTTACTTTTCTCTCATTGCTGATAAAATACCTACTGCCCAAATTAAAGAGGGAAAATTTTATTTAGCTTACAGTTTCTGGAGGTTCAGTCCATAATCAGCTGGCTCCAAGGCAAGGTAGCACATGGCAGAGGACAACAGTCCATGGCTGCAGAAGACAGCAAAAGAAAAAAGCTAAAAGGAGAGGACAGACCAAGCCTCTTTCCTTCTCTTATACTGTATGCAGGCTACCTCCCCCAGGGAGAGTGTAGCACTCACATCCATTATGCCAGCTTTGGACCATGGATCAATCACAAACTCTGACTGTATGAGGCTTTGAAGGACATCTAGACACCAACCATAACAGTGCTCCACAATCATCTTCTGTGTTGCATTTTTATACTCATCAGCTGCTTAATATTCATACTGATTGCTTTTTCTCTCTCTGAAAAATTTTAATTCTGGTTTCTTTCTTGGAAAATTCATTGTTTCCTGTAAAAATGGCGCCATTGACAGAGAACATATAATCTACAGAGACTGAAAGAAACAAATGCTCTTCCCTCTTGCACTATAAAACATGGGGAGACAAGCAATGACTGACATTGGTAATGACTTTCCGCTGACATATTCCTCGTGGTGGAAAATGCTGGCAACTTTTTGGCTGTCCTCCGTGTTCATATACCATGTGTCCTCTCAATGCAGGAAGAAAGGGGAATGAGTGGTTTTTGCTTCTTGTTTTAAGAGCTTTCCCACTCCCATAGAATTTCAGTTGCATCTGAAATGAATGGAATTGCGTCATGTGGCTGCCCTTCCTGGGAGGGAGATTGGGAAGCACCTAGATGACAGTGAGGGTTAGGGATGGGTTTAGGGTCAGCCATTGTACGTTGCCGTTCTACTCTCTTGTAAGTCAAAAGAGGGAGGAATCTGTTAGGAAAGTAGTTTCCTGCAGTCGGGAAGCTGGTTTGCATTGACAGAACATATTACTGAAAATTCTCTCATGCTGAAAGAGATTTGAAGCACAATTCTGAGATCATTGCTCATTTCAAATGCCGCTAGATCGCATAGTTCCCCTTAATGCTCCTATTGGAAGCAATTCTTTCTTCCTCTGGACTCTCACATCTCCTTTAACCTTGTATTGTTTAAAGAAAAGGTAACTTATATTGATCTGATTATAAAGGTAATGTTTATACAACTATCGGCACTTTGAAAATTCAGAAGGGTACAGCGAAAATGCTTATAAATAGGATTCCCAGTTACATGTTTGCAGAAAATAATATTAATATCTTTAAAACACCCAACACCCATGTAATGACTACTTTAATGTTTCTATATTTGATGTAATAAAAACAGCACGAAGATAAAGACCATTACTGTTTTATTTGTTGCTAACCTCCAGTATCCACCACAGTGCCTAATATTCACTAAGTTTTTAATATTTAATATTCACTGCCGGAAGTAGCCCAAATATCAGTAATAGTTTGCACTTCTGTTTTACTTTTTAGTGAGTTTTTGTCATGACTCCGACTTCCTTAGGAGTAAAATCTTTGTCTGGTTTATCTTTTCCTACCAATTGTCTATGTCTCTTGAATGAACAAATACATAAGTACTGGAAGAATATGTGAATGAACAATAGTAAACCAACTTGTGTATGAATCCATTGTAACAAGTCACACCTTGCTCATGAACACTCATAGGTGCTCTACTGGTCTTTGGCGCACTCTCAGTGCGCAGGACATTCCTTAAAATTCTAGTAAAAGGGTCGTTGATACCATGACTCAGGCTCCAGATCAGAGACAGCTGGGTTTAAAGTCCATCTCTTCCACTTTATAGACTTGCCAGCAATATAAATCAGGAACATTCTTGCAGTAGAACTCATAATAATACTTCATAGGGTATGTGGTGGGGAGGACCACCACATCTCCCTCTTCCTGACACAAATGTGAATGTGCTTACTTGTGAGCAGTGCAGGCTGTATGGTGGTGACTTGCCTAAATTGGCCTTTGGTTTGAATAATGAGTCTGGCCAAGGCTGTGTATGTGTCTCCATGGAGGCAAGCAGATGGCATGTTGGGTTAGCATCACTTCTTGCCAATGGCCACAGCTGAGCCCAGAAAAGCGGGCTATAAGACTGTGGTGCTAAAGCATGAGATATGTCTCTACTAAGGGCTGTCTGACTCTGGAGAAAATTCCTTCTGAGAATTAACTACAAAACAGGTTACTCGTTAACCACAACCTGAATCCGGCTGTTCTGTTCCTTTTGCAGCAATGCTTTGTTCATTCTTTTGGAAGCCATGCTTGCCTAGCCACTCATCTAGCACATCCAGCAGTAATCCCCTTACCATTTTCTTCAATATGAAGGTGGCCAATACATACCAAGGTTCTGGCTGCCTCATTGCCTTCTGTTCCCCATGATCACTGGCCATCCCAGATCCCTGCTGCTCTGCTATTTGTCTCTTGCTCTTTCTTTTCAATGTACGCCATAAAATCTTGCAGGAAATTAGGGACTCATGGCAGGGGTCCCTGATAATTTGGGGAATTACATTAAAACTCATGAAAAAACACACAGCACAATGTAAGTTCTCATGCAATTTTCAGTAAAGTTAAAAAACATGATTCTCATATAAATATGGAACGGGTGTATGTCAATTAATTCATTTATAAGTACTATAAGACTCAATGAGCATTTCAAAGAATATTTGTAGACAATGAAAAAAATGCTAGAATAGGATTGTCATCTTATACCCACAACTATTTAATATCCTAGAAAGCATGCCCACTAGCTTTCATTTACTTCTTGTCCTAGAAAGGAATCATTTGAATTTCACTGGGTACAAATCCACATGATAATGCATAACTATATAGCCTTTGGCCTCTTGACTAGAAGTCTAGTAATGAAATACTACTCTAGACAGTCAAATAATCCTTAGTGGCTCTGCCATGAAATGTTCCAATAAGACATGGAAAGGAGAAGTGGTCTTTGTTTTGCTTTATTTTAAAGCTTTAGATAATTGTATTAATAATATAAGCATAATCGTATATAATATAAAATATAGAAGCTGTAATGAGGAAAGAAATTTTCATGCAACAGTATTTTGCTAACTTGATATTAAGATAGATACTCATCACATGCGATAGGCCCTTTCTTCTTAAGTTTTGAAATATCAGAGTTATGGGCAAAGGGGCTGTGAAAAATGCAAAATTGCATCTGACTTCCAAAGGACAGATAGACATAAATGGTATGATGTTGGAATAAAGCATGTGGATTTTAGTTTTATCATATCTTGATTGATCTATCATTTATAATAATAGGTCAGAGTTTTGATAAAGAAAACAGCAGAAAAAGAAAAGAGCCACAAGAGTCAAAGATTCTTCAATATTTTTTTGTCATAGATTCTTGAAGGAGAATTCAACAAAATGAAACAAAACTTCCATCTGCCCAAAGAGTTTGGATGGTAACATTCATTCAGTGGAAGGGATATTCCCATCCTGTCTCAGGGCTGGAGATGCTACAAAGGATGGCCCAATTAGCTATCAGGTGCCAGGCTAGCCACCACTCACACTCTTACCACTATAGAATCTTTCTTGATAAGAGTGTTGATCTTGATCTTGCTGTACATATGATCTTGCTTAAGAAATGTGGTCCACGTGAGAAAAGATAAGAACCATATTTGCAGGAGAAGCATAAACTTGGTAGACAGAAGTTGCTGGAGACATTTTGGGGAAACCACTAGATGTGGAGTATGGAGAACTGAATGCTCACTGCCGCTGAGACACTAGGACAGGGATTTTAAGGTCTCTTTTACCCCACCTGCAAAATGGGAGCAATAATATCTATCCCACAGAGTCATCAGTTTCAAATAAAAGGTTTATGAAAGTACTGTAGTTTGTAAATGATTAGTGTAAAGGAAATTGTCTGGTTTTTCTAAATCTCAGCCTCTTCTGGCCAGGAGAGCCCTATAATCCAATATGGGCAATTTCAGTGACTAACTTCCAGACTGCTATGAATAAAGCTTAGAAGTAACCTGCCCCTTCAAGTTCAGGGCAGATCATGATTTTTCTACTGCTGTGCTCTAGGAAGCTGTTTTATTATTTTTACACTTTAGAAATTGTAACTATCGTTACAGCTTTGGTAAAGAAGCTAAGACAGATTTTTACCTGTACATGTAATCAGCTCTTTTTATTATTATATTTTTGAAGACCGGGCCCAACACATCTGGACTATGGTGGAATGTTTAGAAGTGTATCGTTGTATGAAAACCTTGACAGCTGGATTTGGTGCACATGTTACACGTGCTACCTTTGCTTCCATCTGGTAAACAGAAGCCCACTTAGGACTCACAAGGGAGAATGATTTATGCATTTTTGTGGAGACCTCATTTATAACATTCATAAGGCAAGATAAAGCTAGTAAGTTATTTTGTTTCTTTTGAATATTTCTACTCTGCCTCATTCTACAAATGATTAGAAAAAGTTAGGTAAGAATTGCACGAGATCTAGTTAATTATTTAAAAATCTGTTGGGATTACAGTGAACTTAATTTTATGTTAATTTAACTGTATTTCTCAAATAGAATTTATAGGAGGAGATATAGCTTTGTGTTGCCTGTGTCAACTCAGAGAAAATTAAATAAAGATTCTTTTGTATGTAACTCAAAATGATAAGGAAAATTCCTTTAGGTTTAGAGTATTAACATATAAATACATGCAAATTTCACATATATATGTGTGCATATGTACATGTATTTACACATAGATAATTTTACTTGAATTTCCTGAAATTTCTGGTTGTCCTCTTGGCTTTGCTCTGTATAAGCAGTTTAAAGTGTCAGATAATTCCATCAGCACACAATTGAATCATTGTGTTTGTTGGTAAATTCTTGACCATAACTTCTATTTTCCTTACTGTCATGCATTTCTTAGACAGGTATCTTTTGGTGAATCCTTGCATCCTGGTTTATGTTCAAAACAAGTCTGATGTCACATTTTGTGACTTAGTTACTATTAGGTACTTTATTCACACAAGGCCTGAATCCTTTGTCATTTTTTTGGCATTTTATCATCTCTACAACCAGTTTGTCAGAGAGGGAATGGTAAAATAGTTTAGACCAGTTCTTTCTTGCTTTCCAACAATTTAAAAGGAACAGAAGGTGAAGAGACAGAGAAAATGGCTGTTTATTCAACACTCTTCAGAAAGTAGAACAGATTAAAGTCAATTCCCCAAAATCTAGGGTATAGATAACACATTAGTCCCAACCTGGGCTGTGTTTCTGCATGCTTCTTTTATTCTTTTTACCATTAGCAAGAGCTGTATAAACACTGTCAAGTTTTAAAATTAAAGCTAATTAAATTTAGATAAATTCTGTTTTGAGAGAATTTCATCCTCAAAACAATTTATGTTTTTATCAATAATGGATTCTTATTGATTGTTTTTATTTATTCATCTTTCCACCAAAAAAGCATCAGCTTCTACTATATATGAAGGCAGTTTGATAAAGCATAGAATTTATCAGAAAATAAAACAAACCTAGTCCCTCCCCTAATAGCTTTTACAATTTAGGGAGGGAGACAAATAGTGAACAACCACCAAGAAAAACAAAAGGTTCTATGGCCAATAATTAAAGGAATGCATGATTCAGATTGAGACAACAGGTGAAGCTTCTCCAGAAATCGCAGGAAAACTGGTAAAATAGTGAATGAATGAGTTGAAGTTTCAGGGAGTGAAAGATGGCCACACGTTCTGTGATATGGGGAGGAAGTGAGAAGGTGGGAGAAGGCAGAGACAAGAGGTACAGTTAGCCTAGATTACCCGAAGACTTGGTGCGAAGGAGTTTTAAGTTTGACTTTAAGTGCATTGGAAATCACTTGTATATGTACCAATGCCCTAAGATAAATGTCATTATTATGTATCACAGGTACATATAAATAAAACTGTCCCTCAGACAAAGGTCTTCTATCTAGAACATATAAAGAGTTAAAAAACATCAGCCCCCTCCACATTCAAAGACCCAATCCAAAAATGGGCATCTGAGATGAACACACACTTTTCAGATAAAGAAATACAAATGGCAAGTAAGTACATGAGAAAATGTTCAACATCATTAGTCATTCGAGAAATGCAAATTAAAACAACATTGAGATTTTATCTCACCCCAGTAAGAATGACTAGCATTAAGAAATGAACCAATAATAAATGCTGGGGAGGCTGTGGAGAAATAGGAACTCTTCTCCACTGCTGGTGGGAATGCAGACTAGTGAAGCCACTGTGGAAATCAGTTTGGAGATCCCTCAGCAAACTAGTTCTAGAGGTCCCATTCAACCCAGCTATTCCCCTTCTGGGTATTTTCCCAGAAGACCTGAAAACATCATATCACAGCAATAAATGTGCACCCATGGTTATAGCAGTGCAATTTGTAATTGCTAAATTGTGGAAGCAGCCTAAATGTCCATCCACTGAGGAATGGCTAAAAAAAATTTTGGTACTTTTATATAATGGAATATTACTCAGCTATAAAGAAAGATAAACTCGAGTCTTTTGCAGATAAATGGTCACAACT
Source organism: Chinchilla lanigera (assembly GCF_000276665.1). Classification (NCBI taxonomy): domain Eukaryota; kingdom Metazoa; phylum Chordata; class Mammalia; order Rodentia; family Chinchillidae; genus Chinchilla; species Chinchilla lanigera. The sequence goes on from NW_004955423.1 coordinate 17,834,090, forward strand.
AGAGACCATACCTATAAGTGAAATAAACCAGTCCTCCATATGTAAGCAACATATTGTCTCCCTAGTGTAAGAACATGAAAGAGTGAATAAAATTTAGGAGGTATGACAGACATTGTGAAACAAAAGGAAAATGCTCAAAAGTAAAGAGAAACTGGGGTGAAGGAACAGAGAAAAGAAAGAAGGGGAAATTATGTATGTATGTATATATAGGATAGCTAACATAGTACTACTGACTTCTGTCACTTTACTGAAAGGAACAGTTAATGATTACTTATTTGATCTACCTTGCATGTCTCCATTTGTTTTCCTGAGAAACCACTTTAAAGATATCTATACATAATATGCAACCCTTGTTAATTTTCCTCTTTGTCTGTAACTCTGTATTGCTTGTGTTGTTCCTATGCTATTTTGTAAATGGATGTCTGTTTGTTAATATGTTTTCCTTCTTTTATTTTTAAAATAGATGAAAAAAAGAGAAATTTTAAAAAGAGTTTGAAAGAGATTTTAAAAAGAAGATTGATATTTATAAAAGATTCTCTGCTAGGTGTGTGGAAGATAGATTGCAGGAGAAAAATACTAAAGAGAGATGAAGGGTTTGGTGGGAGATACCCATTAAGAGGTCGCCACGACAGGCCTGGTGCAGTGATGATGATTGGACCGGATCGGTGGCAGGTAGTGGAGATGGAGTGAAGTGGCCATGTATTCTGGAGGAAGTATAAACTGACGGTGAGTGCACTGGATGAACCTCTTGAGACCAAAGGTGTTATTAAGACTGGCTGCTATTTGTCATCATGAGCAACTGCACGGGTAGGAGTTCCATAGACAGAGTGGAGCGCGCACGGGAGCAGACTGAACAGAACTGAGTGTTAAAAATTCCGAGTTAGGAATCATTGCTCTAGGGAGCTGGGGAGGAAAGAGTAGTGAGAAATAGAATCTGAGTGACAAAAGAACAACTGTAGACGATGTGACCCTTAGTGACAGTTCAACAGGGATAGAGCTTAAGGTGACAGTCCTCATTATGTAAGAGATGGTGGACCTAGGTGCATTACTAAGAACCTCAGACGTAGACATGAGAACCCTTGATTATTTACAGCTTGCTTGTCTTTGAATGAGTCACATAACCCCAACCCTCCTCTCTGCTAAATGAAGATGTTCAATAAATTAAAGAACCTTTTTATTCCGGCATGCTGGGATTCTATGCAGTGAAAGACACCAGGAGTTTAGTGGTCAGAAAAACAAAGTTCATTTGCAGCTCTTTAAGTTCCAGATCTGCCCCACTGGGGTGCTTTTCTTCCTTTTAACAGTCAACCAGGGGTTGTTAAGTGTTCCATTTGGCATTTACCTGCATACGTCCTATATCGTCTCTCTTAAAATGTGAAAGAGAAACATAAATCCCAGCTTGAATATATTTTTACATATTTTAATTTTTGTCATTTGATCTTATTCTCTCTTTCCTCATTTGTAGTAGCATTTAGCCTGCAGGGATGTTGTGAGGTTTGAATGAAATAACGCATACCAGATACCTCGCAAAGTACCTGGAAAATAATAATCTCTCAAAATATTGGAGTCTCTTTTACTCTTTAAGTAAAGATTAGTTGAACTATAATCCTCTTTACATGTTTTACTCCAAAGAAAAATGGTGGTTGGGAAGTAATCCTACCAGAATTATTTGCAGAGTTGGCTGTATGGCATTTATTCCTATATTCAATTCACAGTGACCAAAGTTTGAGACAGAGCTAGTAGTATCTTTGTTAGTGCTTTCTGGGCATCAGAGAAATTCCGACTTTCTTATTTGTGAAGAAAAGCAGGGTAAAAGCTTCCCTAAACCTGACTAGCACCCATCAAACGTTTGTGATGTGTATTGCTTAATGAGAGTCCAGTTTGTATTGTAATGGCAATAATGATCTCTTAAACAGGTAAAAAGATTCTGGAGTGCTATGTAAAAGAAAACACCGCACACGCCCCCTTTGCCTGTAAGAGGGCAGCCACCCTGATTTGAAGCCATTACAATCAGTGAGCTACTCAAGCCCCTCTCAGCCTGCCCTTTTCAGTAGCCTCCAATTTTCTACCTCTTATTCCTGATGTTATCGTAAGTGAATTGCTGGAGAGAAGACAAAAGGTCCATCCCATTATATGCCTAGCATGGTGAAGCCAGGTTAAATGGGATTTCTAGCACCTCAGCATTTCAAGCTCTGGGTTAGCGCACAGGTGGCTGTAATTCTGCCTAGCAAATCCAAAGAGCATCTTGAAATCTTGGTCAAAGTGCTTTCTTCAGCTACCCATTAAAGTCTAGGAACTTGGAAGTTCATACCATACAGCTTTGAGAATTGTATCACTCAGGCCCCGGCTATTCCAATGAATCTGCACGCCTCTTTTTCTTTCTCTGTCTAATCTCTCTCTGCCACTGGTGTTTCTCTCCAGTTTTGACTGCCCTCAGAGTACTGTTTCTAAAATACCACCCGAATTCTTACCTTGGTTTAAAATTTTTTGCTTTCTGTTAATGTATATATTCTATAAAGTGGCACAAATCTAACCGTAACCTACTTGCCTAGATTTTTTTTCTCTCATTGTATTTTTTCAGGATACTCATAATCTGGCAAGTATTTCCTGAGATCTTACCAACCCTAGTGTCACTGCCAGAAGCAGGGTGTAGGACCCCCTTTGCTTTTGGAACCCACAGTGCTGGCTTCCCTTGCACACGGGAGGCCTTTTATTCTGTGTTGGAAAACATTTTGCTTCTACACATCTCCAAAGTATTTTACCCGTGCTTCTATGCTCATCAATCATGAATACCTTCCTTTGGTAGCTTTTTCTTTAAAAACAAAGGCAACAATCCTTCTATGATTATTTTTGTCTCCCTGGACACATAACTTTCCTGCAGTAACTGAAATGATGATAGTTATCAACTTTTCAGAAAGTAAAGAAGAAAATTGGGGGAGAAAAATATACACATATAAACTTATCTATACAAAATGTTACCTAGGCACCAAGGATTTCTTCTAACCTTTGAAGCAAGCCCTATGAAGTATCATTTAAATTTTTTTACAGATAAGACAGTTGAGGAGTTTAAGTTATTTAGCCAGGTATGACAGATACCTATGTAGCGATAGAACCAATATCCAAAGGAAGTCTGTCAGATTTCGTAGCACAGGCTGTCAGTGGAAAGTACTGAAGGTTTCCCTGCACTATCAGGCCTCTCTGGGGTTCGCCTGATCTCTTCTAATGAGAAGAAATATGACTCTAGCATTTTGTTTTCTGAAATCTTACGGTTTAAAAGTTTACTGCCTAAGGGAAGGGTATAGAAGCTAATGTAAATTAGCAATATTAATAATGCTAACCGTGGCAATGAATGCTCATAAAATGTTGAGAGGTTAAGGGCTCTTTGTGCACGGGCTGGGGCTGGACCACAAGTGTGGCTCTTGAGTCCTGTCAGTGGCTAGTTTGTATGGAAGTGATTCAAAGGGAGTTAAGTGAGGAGACAAAGCGAGACAACCTAAATACCAATGAGGACTTGCAGGTGTTGGGTTACCTGGAGGATGCTTGATCTAGTAGCTTCAAGGAAAGTTCAGACTGAACCAGGAACATGAGTGTGAGGCAGGTTACAAAATCCTTATTCAATTGGGAAGATTTGATAAAATTACCAGTTATGGACCCAAGAATGAAAATTAACCAAAAAAAGGGACAGTCTAGAAGTTGAACTGGTTACATGCATATGTTATCAAGAATATTTATAGATCATCGATCATCGATGCTTTTATTTTTAAGCAAAGTAAAGAATTCCCTAGATGAATGGTCTTAATGGGTTGAAATAATAGAATGGTCAGTGAGATTATACAGTGATCAGTAAGAAAGCTTTGAAGTCAGACAGACCCAGTTCAAATCTTAGTTCATATTTCAATAATCAGTCCATCTAAAGGCAGCCACTAAACCTCTCAAAGGTTCACTTACAAAATAAAAATAATAGCATTCACCTTGCAGAACTATGTTGAATATCATAAATAACTCGGTAAATACTAGGGCTGTACTTAGCACTTAGGAGCCAGTGAAGAAGTAGCACCTAGGATGGTTACTCTCTGCTGTAGCCACAACTGCATTATCCAAACACTGCCATACTGACAAAGAGACTGTATCTGAAGCAGAAGTCTATCTTCCACCCACTGGGTCCTAACCCCATTTGATTTTCCCCTAGTGTCTAAGTTCATTATGCAGCACTGACCAGGTATTGAGGGCTGGGGATAAAATTGTCTCAATTTGATCTGTAATGATAAGAGATGGAGTCTCTCCTCTCTATTCTTTTATAGAACCATCACAGACCACTTGAAACAAAGAGGTAATTGGAGTGGGCACATTGCAATTGCATGAGTCCTTCAGTGGGTGAGGCATGCAGAGGAGTCAGAACCAGAGAGATGGAAGCCCAGACTAGACTCTGTCAGACACTGCTGGCCTCAAAGATGAAGGAAGGAGGTCCTTTGCTACAGTATAAAGCAGGCTCCAAAATCTGGAAAAGCCAAGTGACCTGGAGCCTTGAGAAAGGAGCTCAGACTGGCCAACATGTGTTCTAGTGTAACAGGATCGACGTCGGTCTTTGTAGCTCCAGAACTGCAAGATAATAAATTTGTTTTATTTAAATCACAAGATATATGGTAATTTGTTACAGCAATAATAAAAAACTAATGCACTGTGCAACTCCTACTAAAAAACACTGAGCTATATATTTTAAAATTGGTGAATTTAATGGAAGAGGAATTATATCTCAGTAAAGTCTTCTTAAAATGGGGGTCTAATTGCAAAGATGAGACATGCAAGTGTTGAAACAGATATATCAGTCAGCCACTGCACCAACAAAGTCTCCTGTAACACAGTGACTTAAGACACTGTCAGCTAACTATGGCCAGTGGGCCAAATCAGGCTCATTGCTGTTGATATAAATGAACACAAAGAAGCTGTAAAGCTAAATTTTCATTTTATTCATTTCCATATTATCTGTGCTTGCTTTCAACTATAGAGGGACAATAGTTTCAATAGAGACTATGTGACCCTCAAAACCCAAGTACTCAACATCTGTCCCTTTGTAGAAAAAGTTTGTTAATTCTTGCTTTAAAATAAAAATCATGTATTCTTGCTCCATGATTTGTAGGTTGGTTGAGGCAGATCTGTTCCATATATGTTTATAATGATGCATAGGCTGAATAGATAGGGCAATCCTGTAGAGGGAAGATATTCATGATGAAGGAAAATGAAAGGAGAAAGCCTCCTTAGGGATTGGCTAAAAAGTAGCCCTCTGTGACTTCTTCCTATTTACCCTTAGCTATAGGGAGTCACGTGACTGTGGGAATTTACCACACAGATGATGACATCATAGGAAGGGGACGGGTATAACGCAGGGATGAGAAATTGAGGCACAACATTCATTTTACTGGAGTAAGTGAAGCAACAGCCCATTTGATTATCTGGAGCAAGGAATCCAAGGTAGTAGAAAAACCTGAAAGCCGGAGGATGCCTGGTCTATTTGCAAATCAAACAGCAAAGCAGTCTAGAAAGCAGTGGGTGAGGAGTGAATAAAAGAAGATAAGATTGGAGAAATAATGGAGGCCAGTTGTAGGGGAAGCATTGTCAGGGCAGTGAGATGGGAAATCAATACAAGGTTTTAAGCCACTCTTACATATTTTTAATGAGCCACCCCAAATCCTGTATTGAAAATAGGAAACCGGGAGATAGACTGTGTAGAGGTGGGAAGAGGATGTGGTTGTTAGGAGGGGCGAGGCAGGGTTAGGGGAGAGAACGGAAAAGGATCAAGATGTGATATGTATACGGGCCGGTTCCCCATGATGAATATGTTTATTATGTATTACAAACATATACTCGTTAAAAAGGGAAGAAATCATGAAGACAGACTACAAAAATAAACTTGAAACGATGAAGACGGCATCAGGGAGAACTGTTAGGAAGTTAATTCAAAAGTTTACATGGAAGATATTGGTGGTCAGTGGCAGCAGTGGAGATGGAAAGAGAGGTTACATTTTGTATATTCTGATGTCAGAACTAAGAGGATTTGGGGACAGATTAGATGAGAAGTGTGGGAAAAGGAGTGGAGTCAAGGATGACTTCAATATGTTTGGCCTGAGGAGAGAAACAGCGTAGTTGCCATGAAATAAGACGGAGAACTGCAAATGGGGCATTTGGAGAGGAAGAACTTCCGGTGAGAGAAATATGGAGTGACTGGTGTTTACTAGATACACAAATGGAGATGTCTAATAGGGAAGGGGAAAGACAAGAACTGGAATTTAGGAAGAAGACCAGGGTTGAACGGTTGGGAATCATTGGCCTGTGGCTGGTGGTTAGTGCATTTACGTGCTCAGCAAGGGAGTTAGTTTAGATAGAGAGTAGGTTTAAGGATTGAATGTTGGGGGATTTCAATGTTAAGAGTTTTGGAAGAGGCTGAATGGCCATGAGACTGAAGCCGAACAGTCAATCAGAGAGAAGAAAAGCATGGGCGAAGAAGAAAATCATGGTACCAGGAAGGCAAAGTCAAACCTACATTGCTTCTTTTTCCAGTGAGGGCACATTACCTTCCTCTTCAGCCCTCATCAGTGACCATCTTTTTGGGTGTGCGGTTGTGCTGCCTGCTGTAATTGTAGCACTGGCTTAGAGCCGTGGGGAAATTTGAGGGTCTTGCTGTCCTGGCCACTTAATTCCCCTAGCCATTAGTTGCAGGGGTTTGGTGTGATGGATTAATTCAAATTTTGCATTTCATGATGATTCTCCATTTCAAAGTTCAATTTTATGTTCCTAGTGGCTAGGTCAAAAACAAGCTCTACATCATTTTTAAAAACAAAATTATAGATTTGTATGGTTTGATTATTTTACTCTACGGTTTAAACCTTCAGAATAATTTCAAAACTTCTTAGGATGACACTGAGTAGTATTTGTGAACAGAAACTTGATTTTTCTCTCTGTCATTATCTCTCATTCCTACTTGCTCCAGGTACCTTGTTCTAACGAAGTCAATATGCTCAACTTTTCCTTCCCCAAATGCCACCAGGCCTTTGCAAGTGACCTTCCTGTGGAATACTTTCTCTACCTGTCAACTGGTTAGCAACTTGTCAATGTTTAGTTCTTAGTTTACATGTTACTTCAATTGTCCTTGACCATCCCAATCCAAATGAGATGCCTGTCATGGTCTGCTTTCTAGTTTTATAACTGAATACCACAGACTGAATAATTTATATGGAAAATAATATATTTAGTTCACGGGCTTAAAAATCCATGAATGTGCTGGTGGCTTTGAACTGGCTTCTGACAAGGGTCTTCCTACTGTGTCATTGCATGGTGGAAGGTATCACTGGCAAGAAAAAGTGTGTGTGGCAGAGAGATCAACTTTATAAGAAGCCATTCCTGAAACAACCAATTAATCCACAGTCCATTAATTCTGGAATGGGTTAATCTATTCACGAGGGTGGAGACCTCCTGACCTAATCATCCCTAATGGCTTCACCTACTCCCACTCTTTAATATTTCCCATGAGCTGTGATGAAGACAGAGCATAGCAGTACGTTCCCCTGCTGCCCCAAACACTAAATAAGTCCTCAATTATAGCTCTCATTAAACTGTATTATAATTTCCTCTGTACTTATCTATTTTTCCCTCTAGATTAGGGATTGGCAAACTTCTGTAAGGGCCAGATGGTAAATAGTTCACGCTTTACAGGACATATACTCTCTGCAACAACTGCTCAGCTTAGTCATTGTAAAATGAAAGCAATCAGAGACGATACATGACCAATGGATAGTGGCCTAATAAAACTGTATTTGTAAAAAACAGGCAGTGGACTGGATTTGCCTTAGAAGAGTAAGATAGGTCTATCTATCTATCTATCTATCTATCTATCTATCTATCTAATTAATCTGTATGTATATATTTATTTTTCTCAATATTATAGCAGTTAGCACACTCTATGAAACACAGTAAAAATTCCGAACACTTGTTTAATGAATTTCAAGGACATTCTAGCAAACCAGGCCAGGAAAGTAGCCTTACTGTGATCATAAAAAATGTTGTGTAACTTAAGTTACTTGTGTATATTCTTTCAAAATACTTCTTAGTCCTTAAAATCTTGTTTTTCTTTGCTCCTATCTAAACTTGGTATGGGTGTTAATGGTTCGACACATTTTCCCTTATTTATCCTGCACACAAACACACTACTCAGTTGTTTAGGATGCGCTGTCCTGGCCGTGAGCAGGAGTAGTAAACACTGCTTTCGCTTTCTGTGCAGCGGAGCTAGAGCTGTTCCTGAGACGAAGTCTGTGTCTCGTGGTTATTGGAGTCTGGTATTTATTGACCATTCCCATCTCTCTGCAGGGCATGGAATTTGGGTAAAGGGTGATTCATGTGCAGAGTTACCATTTATTTAGACTCATTTAATAGAGTTTCATGTGGTTTTTCAGCCATGGTTTACTTCCCCAAATTATGAACGGGAAATCAGGAGGTTTACGAGAATTTTGGTTTGTACCTTTGCCAGGTAATGCATAAAGCATGGTGTAGGATGGGAGCTGTGTTTGCGGCAGTCACATCTTTTAACCAGACATTGTTGGGAAGTTGAGCCAGATTTGGTCAGATGAACAAGTTAATCCCTGGGAAGTCTCTTTCCTTCGAAGGTTATTTGAAGGAAAAGCAACATAATAGAAAAGATCCTTGTATTTTAAAGTGACCCCACAAAAATCATAATTGTTTCCATTTTTGTTCCATATTTAACCATCTCTTACATGGAAACATGAAACTCCTAGTTGATTTTTGGTATCAATCAAGTCCAGAAGTGAAGGGGATTTAAGAGTCCATCTACCCTTAACTGGTCACTTAAGCCACATGCAGGGAAAGACCAGCTTACCCCTCTCTAGAGCAGAGGTCCGAGGTCAGGCTGCCTTTGCAGCTCACCATGCCCCTGAGCTGGACCAAGCTCTCAGGGCCAGGTGGGTTTTCAACTCTATGAACTGCAGTAAAAGCCTTTCAGCTATTCTAAGGATTAATGAGAAGTTAGAAGAAGAGTGAGGAGTGAGCCAGAAAAAGAGGGAGAGAACAATAGAAGGAAGGAAGAAAGGCAGAAAGGAAGGGAAGAAGGGAAGAAGGAAGGAGGGATGGGAGAAGGAAGAGAAAGTAGAGAAAAGGGGAAAGAAGAAATACAGCATTGTTTATAGGGTGCTTCATAGACTAATTTGTGAAATACCATTTTATTTCAATTCAGTACCCTTCTGAACTGCGATTAATTATTCTCTATTTGCACATGGAGAAACTGGGCTTCAGAGAGATTAAGGAAGTGACTTGGTCACACCCAGTACTGCAATGGAGAAGCCAGATCCTGAGTCCAGATTGATCTGACTTTGGAAGAGAACTTAGAGATATAGAAGGAATGTAACAGATAGGAGACACTACCTTGGTATTTTTTCCTTTTAATGGCACCTTTTTCCTTTAATGATAGTGTAACAACTGACATTATAATGTAATAACTGATTCAAGGTAGTAGTCACTTTACAAAAAGCACAGAGCACCTATCCACTTTATAGTCATGGACTAAAGGTGTGTGTGTGGGAATGAACATTTCAGTGAGCAGACTTAGTTTTCCACTTGAATTAAAATGGCACAGTCAGTCTTTTAGGATGGGCCTAGGGGCCATGTGAATAGTTTTTTTTTTTTTTTCTGTTTTAAATTTAGTAGTGAAATTCTTTCTGCAAGATTTGATTCTGGGCATTCTCTGCCAGCCTCATTCTTCCAAAACAGTGGCAAAGTTGTAGGCAGGATCTTCCATGGAGATGCCACCTGTTTTGCTTGGCATAAGCTCACGCTATGCCAGTGCTGAGTTCATATTGTGTTTATTTACATATGCCTTGGAATCGTGTAAAATTTGTGTTCGTGTTTTCTTGCCTAGCAAGTTCTCGCTCTCCATATCCTACCAGAAACTACCACCTTACATTTATGTAAACAATGATCTAACCGTGGAGAATGTTTTAGAATAACATCCCAGACTCGGATGTCTGTGTTAGGGAAGGTGCCCCAGAGCACACTTGCGCCAGACCCTGTTAAACTTATACATATGGAAATACTGTTCTTTGTTTGCATAATACCTTTGTAGTCACGTTTTCTGTTCTGTTTCAACACATGGGGTGAGTTCCTCAGGCTCATATCAACCACTGAACAAGGACTTCTTTCATCTCCTGGCAGATATTTAACATTTGTCTTCAAACTTTTTTTCATGTTGTTCCTCCTCAGTTTCAAAAGAAACACTGAGCCTAGAGAAACATTGGCTGTGGGTTGTGGCTGTCATTATTATCATTATCACCCACATTACTTTCTGCCAGTTTTCAGGTCACTCCTAGTTCACAATCAGAAGAGGACTCAGACTGTAAGAAGTTCAGTGTTAAGTAAAATTTGAAAACACAAATTAAAATACTTTTGCGTGTTCCCAAGGAAGACCAGAGAAAGGGCAAGAGGGGCTCAGTTGACGTCCAGGAGTAACGGTCAGCTTGTAGAATGACAGAACTCTGCATCAACATTTACGACTGTCGGTTCACCCATTCCTTGGCCTCTGTCATCACTGCATAGCGTCACTACTATTTCTTTTTTTGCAGGTCAGGGCCATGGATGTGTGTATTGAAAGGACGAATGCACTAGAAGCCAGGAACTCCGTGTTCAAGATATAACTCTACTGCTTGCATAAACTACTTAAAGCAGTTGAGTTTGTTTCACCAGCTGTAAAATGGGATCAGTCATGCTTGGCTATCACCTCCACGGGATTAAGGTGAGGTAGAAATAAGAGACTGTGGAAGCATTTGGAAAATTCTAAGGTTTTTATACCTGCATAGAGAACATTCAAGTTAAACATTTGTGTATTCAGTTACATGATAAATTTCAGTAGCTTTGTTTATGCTCCCACACATTTTTTAAAAGATAAGATACTTTATCTATAAGGTAATGTGGACTTGCAGGTAGGGGCCACCTTTTCTTGTAGCAATTTTTGAACTTTCTTATATTGTACAGCTGAGTAAGCCCTGGCAGAATCTACATATTTAAAAATGCAAAACACAAGAATGAGACAGATACAATAAGTAGATGAGATGAAAAAATATGGAGGTTCACAGAGTTCTTAACAAAGCATGAGCTGAATTTCTTGCTTAGAGGTTGTGGGGGAAATATTCCCAACTGTTTATAATGTCTCTCTTTACTAAGATGAGGTTAAGCATGGCTCAGTTTTCCTTATTCAACTCCAAGGAACCTGTGAGAAGAAAGCGTGTTGGTAAGAGAACAGCAGCTGGGAACAGATCCATAAAACCAACTGGCTGCTTTTGCCTGAGTTAGTACAACGTGCTCTGGAGTTGGTACGCAATACTACTGACAGAGGTTCTTGTCCGTTGTGTTGACATAGGAGACATTGAATAGGCCCGTGCAATATTGTAGATGTTCAAATTTTTGTGTTCTTTGTGACTATATTTATTTTACAAAATTTCTTTGTTCTGAAAAAAGATCCCCTCTCTAGGAAATATCAAAAATTATAGACCCATACTTCAAACTTTACAAGAAACTAGAACTAAATGACTTGGCTGATAGCATAGAAACATGGAAAGGAAAACTCGCTTTAGATTCAGAAAACCTTTAATTCTTGTCTTAGTTCCATCTCCCTGATGTTGGATTTGCCAACTTCTGATACGAATCTTGGAAAGAAAAAAGAAAAGAGGGAAGGAAAAAAGAAAAAGGAAGGAAAGGAGAAAAGAAAAAAAGAAAGGAAAAGAAAAATTTAACCTCATCCCCAAGTTCAGTAAGACATTTGAAGGACAAGTTCAGGAGTTTTGAGCGTCCGTTGGCCTCACTGGTAGCTGTAGGTGTGCTGGGGTTGTGTTAGCCATCTTATGGTTATTTCAACAACTTTGTCAATGGAATTTGTGTTTGTGTGTTTTTGCCAAGGACTCTGCCAAGACAGTAGATACATTCTTGAAAAATTTCCTTTGTAGATCCAATTAGCACATCACTTATGTCTCTGCATGAAAATGTTTTCCGTAAAAGTAAGCCTACAGCTCTTTAACATAAGTGAGAAAATAGCTTTGCTATTCAGAATTTTGTGCTTAGAGTGCTTTCTTGGGCACACATCTGCTCTTGGATGATTTTGTAGACATTTTGGCCTTAGAGAGTCAAAAAAAGTTTCTAAAGTGAGGGTGTTCATAAAGAAAAGAAGAGTATCTCCAACAGTGGAGCTAATGCCTTTCTTCACATTATTTTCTAAGGATGTATCTATCTAAAATTAACCAATTCTCTTTGTTTTTTCTAAAATTTACACACTCAGAACTTCCTAAGGTTTTTATTTCCAAAATACGGAGCCTGCACATGGTGTGGTGTGGTGTGGTGTGGTATGGTATGGTATGGTATGGTGTGCTGTGCTGTGCTGTGCTGTGGTGTGGTATGGTATGGTATGTTATGGTATGGTGTGATGTGATATGGTATGGTATGGTATGGTGTGGTGTGGTATGGTATGGTATGGTGTGTTGTGTTGTGGTGTGGTATGGTATGAAGTAAACATACAAGCATATTTGTTGAAAATCTATAATTTAAAGCAAAACCATTTTTTTTTTGTTTTGTTGTGGTAAAAAAACACAAAACATAACTTTTATAATCCTAACCATTTTTAAATGTAAAATGGTATTGTATATGCCTATTAAATAATAACTCTGCTCTGCCCACCTCCTGCTAACCAATATTCTACTTTCTGTTCCTATAAGTTCAGTTACTGTAGACACTTCACATAGGCGGCACCAAGTACCTTTCTTGCTTACGGTCAGAATATCCTCCTCTTTGAAGACTGAATGGTGTTTGATTTTTTGTGTGCTCCATTTTATTTATCCCTGGAACTTGATACACACTTGGGTTGCTTCTGCCTTTTGAAAAGAGCTAACAGCTCTACCATATGCACATGAGTGTACAAATAATCTCTGAGTCCCTGCTTTCAATTCTTTTGAGTATATACTCAGAAATGCAATTGCTGGATCATATGGCAGTTCTATTTTTAATTTTAGCAAAAACATTTATTTGGTATAATTTAACTTAATGTACTCAAAGTGCAGTATGTTTCCATGCCTGTATGGTTTATTTCTGTGTGACTCAGTGACAGCTATGAAGATATAAATAGTTTTACAATGAGTGGGGGAACAAAGACACAGCAAGAACTCAGTAACACCACACTACAAATGCTGGGTAGAAGCGAGGCTTCTGTTGAGGTTGGTGATCAGGAATTTTAGGATCATATTCTAGGTCACTGCTATGGTTTCAGTTACAGTAATCTACACAGCTACCACTAATCTGTAATCAGATTGCCTTTTGAGGGGAAATCCTGGGCATTTTATGTGAAGCAAAGAGTCCACACCACTACAGGCAAACAAGTGTTGAGTTTTTAACTGCTGCTGTGTTCTCTGGAATATGCTTCTCAACATTTGGTCAAAAGGAGTAACCCGGCCCTGGTAGTGAGATGTCCTGAAACACCAACTGGAAATAGTAGTGAAGGAGGACACAGGAGTGAGAGTGAGTCCTCATCCGGTGTAGTTTTGTTACATTTACTTCTTAAAGTTCAAAGTCATTAAAGTAAATCCTCATCAGGGGCTCCAAGCAGCCAGCTTTGTTCTGAAGGTGTAATTACCATCAACATTAATGGGAATGTGGGCAAGCGTCAAGCTTGGCTCCAGCTCCTGGGAACATGGGAGTGTGGATCTCCCGGATAGAAAATGTGCCCCCAGGTCTGGAAGACAAAAAGAATTCAGTGAACAGTAGAAAAACATACACATTCTTCCACCGCTGCTGCAGGATTTATGTGCTTCAAAAATGTAAGAAATTGTATAATGAGAGTAAGACGATAATCATTGGAGTACTTATTATGGATGAAGAAGTATGATCAGCTTTTTACTTGTTTATTTTACATTTTACTTATTCTAACAGCCGTCATTGCGGTATGAGCTCCATTTTACTGGTGTGAACACTGAGAGTAGAAAGGATTCACAGAAAGAATTGCAATACTCATACCGAGCAGGAACCTAGAGTGAGAGAAGTTCAGTAAGTCATTCTCCCACACTCAGCACAGGTTTCCAATACTGAGCTCAGGGCTGTGCAAGCACATGCAGGAGGATTCTCAGGATTGTATCAAACAAATAAACAACTCTGTGTTTGATATCACAGAAGAAAGTTGTGACAATATGTTCAGCACTGTAGACCTGTCTCTACTTCTCAGGGTCCCATCTAAAACAATAACTATTTCTCTGAAACCCAGGAAAACATGTACAGGATGTAAGCAAAACCTGTAATTTTTAGGGCCTGGGACTACAGTATACACGGAGGCCCATATACTGCATATCTAAATATTTATGTCAAGCTCACAAAGTTTGAGTAAAATATGGATTATCTTTCTACCTTGATAAATATATCTGTACAGTGACTGTCAGGCTGGAATGGAATTTAGAATTCTGAGTTAAGGGTTCCATGCCAAAATGTGGCAGAGTGGAGAAAGCTTAACTCTAACCAATGGCTTGCCCTGTTCTTTTCCTGCTGTACTCTGTCTGTTTCTGCAAAGGGCACCCGGCCCCAAGCTCCACCTACAGCCTCTCCTGCCCTTTATCCGGCCATCCCTTAGCAATACATTTAGCCTAGGGTTGCGTGTATCATCGGTGTTGCTCGTGCATGGATAAAAGACACTTATACGAGCCTGAGAAATGGATTTGGGGTATTTGACAGGGAATTTGGTGGTCTGACCTGAAGAATGATGGAGAAGTGTAGCCTTGGTGGCACACCCTCTTGGTTCCATGGAAACTTTACCATCTAAGGAGGAGCATAGCTGAGGAACAGCTAAGGCAGGGCTCTCTAGCACAGCACAGAACAGGGGCCCCAAGTGGTCTGTTTGACTGTTGACCTTAGAGAGAAAACAGAATATCCACAGACAACTTCAGAATATGTAGATTTTCTAGAATCTGGGGTCTTCTACCAAATGCCTCTTTCTTACATGGCCTTTGACATCTCAGTAAATGGCATCACCATTTTTGTAGTCATTCAAATTATCAACAGTTATCAAAATCCTTGAGCTCATCTCTGATGTTCATCTTTTCTTCAGATGTCACACTCAGTTCCTTGGAGCAAATCTCATCAGCAGTATTGCAAAAAGACGTCAAGGATTGGACTGTACCTCACCAACTCCAATGGTAGTACTCTGGGCCAAGCCACATCACCTTTGTCCCTCATTAACTAGTCTAGGATTTCTTACCCCATGCCTACTTCATTCACAGGCCACAGCCAGATGATTAGCTTGAAACTTAGAGCACATCACTCCTTTGCTGAAAACTTTTTATTGACTTCCATTTTAGAGTAAAAGTCAAAAGCTACAATGCTCTGCACAAGATGGCTGCCTGTTCTTTAACTCATCCTGTTTCCTCCCATTCTCCCATTTGTTCACTCTGCCCCAGCCTCACTGTCCATGTTATTGCTCTGAAAATGTGCCAAGCATCTCACACTCCCAGGCACTGGGCCTTCCCTCGACCACCAGTACAAGTACCAGATGCGTTACTTTCTCACCCCTTTCCTTCCAGTGCCATTCTCTCAGTGAGGCCCTTTGATTGTTCCACCTAAAATTGCCTCCTTTGGACTCTTACCATCCTTTCCCTTCTTTACTGTTTTTAACTCATCACCTTCTGCCATGGTATATATTTTACCTTTTTTTTTCAGGGCTTGGGATTGAACCAGGGCTTTCTGCATGCTAGGCAAGTGCCCTACCACTGAGCTACATCCCCAGCCCCTATATTTTAACTTTTTTGGGGGGTATTATCTGTTTTATCTATTTTACTGGGTATTGTCTATTTTCCATCACTAAGATCATAGTGACATAGGGGAAAGGAACTCCCAGCCTGGAAGACATCTGGGTCAAGTTCATGTTCTCTAAAATTGAAGAATGAATTTTAGGAACAATAGAGGTTAAGAGCAGAATATACTTATTGAGGGAGAGAAGGCTTCTGCCTGAGAGGGGGGCAGAAGGGGACCTGAGTGGGTTGCCGAGGACCGTGCCTTTCCTAGGAATTTTATCAGCAAATGCATGAGGTGAGGTGAGTCCCAGGTGGGGGAAAAATGGGAAATCACAAGGTGGGCATGGGATGGGACAAAATGATGGTCAGCCAATAAGATTACAAGTATAATTGTTCAGGTAAAATTGATTAAATCTGGATCAAGTAGGGAAGGAGGTCACATAGCAAGCAGGTATGAAAACAGAACAGGGGCTTTTCCTGTAGAGGGTTGGGTTAGTGACTTCCTGGCTTTTTCAATGTGATTGCTGCCTATTATCAATCCCTGATGTCCCTCCCTATGGAGGTGTGTGGGTGCATTTGTTTCATCTTTTGTCTTGAGGTCTGGCCCACAGCAGAAGTGCCCATTTCTCTCACAGTTGCAAGGCATCTTGTTTTCCACACTGGCTCCTTCAGGGGCCTAGCCCTGTCTGCTTATAATACTTCTACCTAACTCAGCTGCCAAAAACAATGAGTGCAGGCACTTTTTTGTCTGTTATACTTATTCCTACATCCTCAAAAATGTGCTCAGCACATGGTAATCACTAAATATAATTTTGATTAATGAATGAATGAATGATTTCTCATCATAAAACATGGCCTTAGAGCTTATATCTAGATGTCCCTCCAAAGCCTCATGGCCTTAGAGGAGGAGCTTTTGCAGGGTGACTGGCTTGTGGGTATGTGACACTAGATTAGTACACTGATAGGTTTATAACTGGGTGCAATGTTAACAGATAAGGTCTGGTGGGAAGATGTGGGTCTCCGTGGGCATGGCCTGGAGATGTTAAGTCTGTTAATTATGCTTTATTTTGATCCTTTTTATTAAACCCTTCATCCCACGAATTGAGAGTTCAGTAGTACGCAAGATCATTCTCAAGAATATTCCTATTTTATCTAATAGACAGACCGCAGCATATACTTTCCATTTTTTACTTTAATTAATTTGAAGGAAGCAGTGAACAGTTAAAAGTGTTCACGTGGACACAAAGCAGTGAGTAAAAGTCGTCTCTTAGATAACCACTGATTAGGTTTTAATCCTCCTACTGACACTCTATTTGTATTAAATATGATAAATTTGTATGTGCACATATAGATGCATGAGCATCTTCACATGTATGTAGCACAAGCATGTACACATTAAAATACTTTTAAACTGTTGCTATAGTTTATTTGATATAACCTTTAGCCCTGTTTATTTTTGTTAGACAATACATGTTGAATAGTCTGTCTCACTGCATTAAAAGCAGTGTCAGTATTTTTTCATGTATGCTTGGTTTTCCCTTTATTAATATACACTAACTCGCTGCTCTATGTTGATTGAATCTAAGCTTTTGCTCTTCCAAACAGCACGAATACCAATAAATGTGTACATCAATCATTTTGCACCTATTTGAATATATCCGTAGGATAAGTTTTCATGTGTAAAATTGCTGACTTAAAAGGTATGTGCATTTTAAAGACTTTTATTAGATTACTTACTGTGTTTTGCCCCTGTTACACCAATTTAAATCAGTGACACTGTGGGTAAGATTTCCCTTACCCTCATTTACACAGTGTGTTATCAAGCTTTTGTCTTTAAGAATATATTAGAGGAACAATAGTATTTTCTTGGTGTTTTGCATTACATTTGAATTTCACTTCCTGGTATCATTATGACAGAGTTTTAAGAAGTGATACAATCTCATAAGAATAGGCTCAAAAATATAGCCTGTCCAATTGGAAAATGAGTGTAAATTCATATCCTTGAAAGAGGACCTATTTGGTTGCTCTGTCACTATTAGAAATGTCAACAGCAGCAGCCACAAATTTTTGTACCACCAGCTCTCAGATGTACTCATAAGACATATCTACATCCTACTGCACCAGCAAAGGGAGCTCATCCTCCCTAGAGATGGGTAGGGAAACTTGGGATGGGTCTGGAAAATCCTCTGGGCAAAAAAGCAGGTGTTTGTCTAAGGGTTGGAGGCAGTGTTAAAAATACAAGGGATTCTCTGTTGGGGACCTCGCATTGGTGAACCTGAGCAGCAAACGGAGAATGGTAGTCATGATTAACTGATACTAAAAAGACTCCAGGTAATAAGAAATGCATAAAAACAATTAAAATAAGGTGGCTGTTTGTTTAAATTTTATTTCAGCACAGTATTTAAAGTCAAGTCTTTATAAACAAGTCTTTGATTTTTCCTCTACATGTTGCCTAGAAAGCACTCATTCCAAGAACAAGACAGCACCATGGTTACATTAAAAATACATTAAATGAAATACATTAAATGTATATTTCAAACTGGGCACATAGCATTATTGGAGCCTATGCAAGATACAAAATCACTTCAGATGTTGTGCTCCGCCCCCCGGATGTTATGGTTAGTAAAGGATATAAATATACACACAAATAACACTAGAATGAAGCTTGTGTTAGTTGCACGAATAATTCAAATGCTTTCAGTTTGCTGTAGATAATGTTGTGAAAGCGGTTGCCCACAAGTACATGGGAAACGGATTAAGAGTGGATGGAGCTGGGAAGAAGCATACAGAATATTCAGTCACAATTAGTCCCCAACTTTCGAATTTTTCACCTTACGATAGTACAAAAACTCTACACATTCAGTAGAACCCACTCTCCAAATTGTGAACTGTGATCCTTTGCCAGGCTAGAGATGTGAGATTCAATACTTTCTTATGATGATGAGCAGGGCAGCTAGATGCCACCCCTAGGCAACCGTGTGATCACGAGGGTGACCACCTGACAGTTTACAGTGTCTGCAGTGTACTGGGCTGCTGGGTCTAACAGATGAAGTGTATTACATGCATTTTGTGATTTTTTTTTTTTTTTTTTTGGTACCAGGAATTGAACTCAGGACCTTGAGCTTGCCAGGTAGCTGCTTGTGCCGCTGAGCTATATCCCTGGCTATGTGCATTTTCAACTTGCAATATTTTCAATTTATCCTAGTATAAGTAGTGGAGCATTTGTAAGAAGGATGGAACTCATTCTGTCTTTCTGCAAGTACGCACACATACACACATGCACACATAGACACTCACACTGACAAAAAGTTAGGGTTCTCATAACATGCATCTGTAAAATAATATTTCATATTTGACTGTAGCCTAGATACAACTGGGATTTAGTCAGATTTCATATGTTTAAACCAAAACGTACCACTTGAGAGTTTGGTGTTCTTATTTCCTGAAAGTGTGGGAGTGGGGTTCATGCATCTAGTATGGAATTACTCTTTATATTTAGCTTCAATTCACCAGAGATAATAATATGAAAGGACTGAACGGCAATTAACAAAGAAATGTGAAATACGCTGAATACATAATCATCAACATTTTAAGAGTTGTAAGTAATCAATAAAGTTCTAGAATAAAGTTCCACAAACAAAAGCTGACTTACAGACTCATATCAAAACAAAATGGGTAAGTGACACAGCATGTTGCTTACCAAGGGTTAAAAATTCAGTTTACAAATGCTGTTAAAGAAATACAAATGGATATATTGTTCTAGATCTATTTCAGAATGAGAAACAGAAATATGAGCATAATAATACATCCAAGAGCAGACCTTTTGTTTTGCCATCATTATGAATTTATGTCTATTTACCTGGAATAAATCATTTGGAAATTCCCAATGGGAGGAATCAAATATGATAACCACTGGTGGTTTCTCTGACTTAGAAGATGGTATTTTTAGGGCTGGGAACATAGCCCAGTGACGGAGTGCTTGCCTAACATGTGTGCAAGGCCCTGAGTTTAATTCTCAGCAACTCAAAAAAAAAAAAAAAAAAAAAAAAGAAAAGAAAAAGAAAGAAAGAAGGAGGTATTTCTTCAAGAACACTAGTACTCATGTTCACTTTCTGTCAGC